>NC_060191.1:15012583-15042583 GCF_021184085.1 Oncorhynchus gorbuscha
CCTCTCTATGTCTCTACTCTCTTCCTAATACCCCCTAAAGTACAGTTACAGTCAACCTCTCTATGTCTCTACTCTCTTCCTAATACCCCCTAAAGTACAGTTACAGTCAACCTCTCTATGTCTCTACTCTCTTCCTAATACCCCCTAAAGTACAGTAACAGTCAACCTCTCTATGTCTCTACTCTCTTCATAATACCCCCTAAAGTACAGATACAGTCAACCTCTATGTCTCTACTCTCTTCCTAATACCCCCTAAAGTACAGATACAGTCAACCTCTCTATGTCTTTACTCTCTTCATAATACCCCCTAAAGTACAGATACAGTCAACCTCTCTATGTCTCTAATCTCTTCCTAATACCCCCTAAAGTACAGATACAGTCAACCTCTCTATGTCTTTACTCTCTTCATAATACCCCCTAAAGTACAGATACAGTCAACCTCTATGTCTCTACTCTCTTCCTAATACCCCCTAAAGTACAGATACAGTCAACCTCTCTATGTCTTTACTCTCTTCCTAATACCCCCTAAAGTACAGTTACAGTCAACCTCTCCTGCATTGACACACATACAGTAGATGTTACTACATAACATTGAGGGGGGCTCAGATAACACAACCACTCTCCATAGCCTACAAAGTCAATCCCAGCAGCCTCTCTCTCCATTGGGTAAAGCAGACAATTGACATCAGACAGACAAGCAGGCAGGCAGGGCTGTTTCTGGGGGTACGTTAAACTCGGAGAGGAGTGGTGTAATTATCCTGCGTCTACAATGTGCTACACTTCACATTTAGCCAGGATGGTAACATAAAATGTGTTTCCTAGCGAGCACAACTTCTCTGCACCATGTGGACTGAAGGAATGGCTGCTTGAATAATTCATAGTTAGAGCCATGGGCATCTGCATGGTTTCACGTGGCTGTGAATGACTACACAGGTGGCACGTTGCTGAATGTGGCACAACATCCTCCAAAACAACCCTGCCTTTTCACGTCCATTGCTCCATTATATCTACAGATCTTATACAGTGTAATTGAATCAGTCATATAGTCATTGAAAATCGACACCAATGATAAAGTCCTACCGAGCTTTATCTAAACTGCTACAGTAATTACATTGAAAGCTGATAATAATAGACCGTTCCTTATTGTTTTACAGTTCCAGGCCCTCCTGCGTCGTTACTGTCATACCTTTATCTGAGAAGGTATTACTAGTGTATAACTCTGAGACACTTGAATGAAATACATGGTTTAGGAATTGAATGGGTTGTGTGGAACGGGCTCTAAATATGTATTTTCTTATTGAGAAGACTCCTGCTCGAAAAGCATAGCCCATAGCTAATATAACAAAGCAACTCGCATTGGAATTCCATTCTTCTGATTTGGTCCAGCAAACATGTTATTGTTGTCATATTCAAGCGCTGACATCTTGTCTCATTTGGGAGGATAACTGGGATATTATTGACTCAGGCACTGTGACATGCATTTTTACATTTCAAAATGTCCCTCTTCTATATTAAAGACACTTGATTTCTAATAATGGGGTGTTTATTGACAGGGAAAGCCCTTGAGATTAGACATCTACTTTAATTAGTAATGCATTCTGTCTGCAGTCATATAATATAAAACATTCCCTTTGAGAAGAAAGGAAGTGATACATGAACTACTGTGCTAAAAATAAGGCTGTAGTTCTATATAGAACCATTTTGAGGCCCACATACAGTATGAAACGAGACATGGAACCCTTTTTTGGTCTATATAGGTAGCACCGTTTCTTCTAGCTGTATAACTGTAACACCCTGAAGGAGATGATAGATGATGGAATGGAGAAAAGGAGAGGAAGGCTTTCTTAATTCTTGACATGAAATATTACCTAGGCCATTCCACAGAGCAAAGTGTTTGGGATGGCGGGAGAGATAGCATCCATCCTCTTAGTATACCAAACAAACAAAACCTTGGTGACCTTTCACCCGACACAGGAAGTACAACTGATAAGTCACTACCAATTTCTTCTTCTTTTTCTCCATTTTGTCTAGTGTTTTCCTCTCTTTGGCTCAGGTTTTACCTTGCTACGCCTGTGTACTTCTATTAAAGGTAGTAATAGCAGGCAACATCCTTCCCTTAGGCTTATTTTATTTATATATATATATATATATATATTTATATATATAATATATATATTTGTCACTCATGAAAGAGAGAAGAGAGAGATGGAAAATCTTATTTGGCCAGCTATTGGCTTCTATCTCTCCAACAGAATAAAATCCGGTCCAAAACACTGCTGTGCGCATTAGGCAGCTGTGGATTTAAGCCTTGTCCGCCATGATCAAACCAGGATTTATGAAGCATCATAACTCCCGACAACACCCAGCAGCTTATTCATTTTATATATTTCTGTCCATTCCATGATATTCCCAGCCTTGACAGTCACTCAAGATAAGCCACAAGCCTTTTGACAGGATAGAGTGTATATATTTTTCACTGTTCTCCAGCCCCGCTCCTTGAGAGGGAGTGCTGCTCAGTGAATTGTCTCTCGTTTTTGTCTTCATTTTGCAACCTTACCGTTTGTAAGGGGCCCTTAAATCAGTCATGCACTCCGCATGGACACGAGAGGAGAGGGGCCCGTGCAGAAAGAGAAAGAGAGAGAGAGAGTGAGTTGTGTGTGTGTGAGAGAGAGAGAGCGAGAGAGAGAGAGAGAAAGAAAGAGATGGAGAGAGAGATAGTAAGAGAGAGAGAGAGAGAGACAGAGAGAGAGATGGAGACAGAGAGAGACAGAGAGAGAGATGGAGACAGAGAGAGAGAGATGGAGACAGATAGAGAGAGAGAGATGGAGACAGATAGAGGTTGAGATGGAGACAGAGGGAGAGAGAGAGAGAGACAGAGAGAGAGAGAAAGAGAGAGAGATGGAGACAGAGAGAGAGAGAAAGAGAGATGGAGACAGAGAGAGAGAGATGGAGACAGATAGAGATGGAGACAGAGGGAGAGAGAGATGGAGACAGATAGAGATGGAGACAGAGGGAGAGAGAGAGAGAAAGAGAGATGGAGACAGAGAGAGAGATGGAGACAGAGAGAGAGAGATGGAGACAGAGAGAGAGATGGAGACAGAGAGAGAGAGAGAGATGGAGACCGATAGAGAGATGGAGACAGAGAGAGAGAGAGATGGAGACAGAGAGAGATGGAGACAGAGAGAGATGGAGACAGAGGGAGAGAGAGAGAGAAAGAGAGATGGAGACAGAGAGAGAGAGATGGAAACAGAGACAGAGAGAGATGGAGACAGAGACAGAGAGAGATGGAGACAGAGAGAGATGGAGACATTTTGAAAAACTCCCATATCTACTGGGTGAAATTCCACAGTGTGCCATCACAGCAGCAAGATTTGTGACCTGTTGCCACGAGAAAAGGGCAACCAGTGAAGAACAAACACCATTGTAAATACAACCCATATTTATGCTTATTTATTTTATCTTGTGTCCTTTAACTATTTGTACATTGTGTATATATATATATATATATATATATATAATATGACATTTGTAATGTCTTTACTGTTTTGAAACTGTTGTATGTGTAATGTTTACTGTTAATTTTTGTTGTTTTTTACTTTATATATTCACTTTGTATGTTGTCTACCTCACTTGCTTTGGCAATGTTAACACATGTTTCCCATGCCAATAAAGCCCTTGAATTGAATTGAATTGAATTGAGAGAGAGATGGAGACAGAGAGAGAGATTGAGACAGAGAGAGAGATGGAAACAAAGACAGAGAGAGATGGAGACAGATAGAGAGATGGAGACAGAGAGAGATGGAGACAGAGAGAGAGATGGAGACAGAGAGAGAGATGGAGACAGGGAGAGAGATGGAGACAGAGAGAGATGGAGACAGAGAGAGAGATGGAGACAGGGAGAGAGATGGAGACAGAGAGAGATGGAGACAGAGAGAGAGATGGAGACAGAGAGAGATGGAAACAAAGACAGAGAGAGATGGAGACAGATAGAGAGATGGAGACAGAGAGAGATGGAAACAAAGACAGAGAGAGATGGAGACAGATAGAGAGATGGAGACAGAGAGAGATGGAAACAAAGACAGAGAGAGATGGAGACAGATAGAGAGATGGAGACAGAGAGAGAGAGAGAGAGAAATGGAGACAGAGAGAGAGATGGAAATAAAGACATAGAGAGATGGAGACAGAGAGAGAGATGGAGACAGAGAGAGAGATGGAAACAGAGAGAGAGATGGAAACAGAGAGAGAAATGGAAACAGAGAGAGAGATGGAGACAGAGAGAGAGATGGAAACAGAGAGAGAAATGGAGACAGAGAGAGATGGAGACAGAGAGAGAGATGGAAATAAAGACATAGAGAGATGGAGACAGAGAAAGAGATGGAGACAGAGAGAGAGATGGAGACAGAGAGAGAGATGGAGACAGAGAGAGAGATGGAGACAGAGAGAGAGATGGAAACAGAGAGAGAGATGGAGACAGAGAGAGAAATGGAAACAGAGAGAGAGATGGAGACAGAGAGAGAGATGGAAACAGAGAGAGAAATGGAGACAGAGAGAGAGATGGAGACAGAGAGAGAGATGGAAACAAAGACAGAGAGAGATGGAGACAGATAGAGAGATGGAGACAGAGAGAGAGAGAGAAATGGAGACAGAGAGAGAGATGGAGACAGAGAGAGAGATGGAAATAAAGACATAGAGAGATGGAGACAGAGAGAGAGATGGAGACAGAGAGAGAGATGGAAACAAAGACAGAGAGAGATGGAGACAGATAGAGAGATGGAAATAAAGACATAGAGAGATGGAGACAGAGAGAGAGATGGAGACAGAGAGAGAGATGGAGACAGAGAGAGAGATGGAAACAAAGACAGAGAGAGATGGAGACAGATAGAGAGATGGAGACAGAGAGAAAGAGAAATGGAGACAGAGAGAGAGATGGAGACAGAGAGAGAGAGAGAAATGGAGACAGAGAGAGAGATGGAGACAGAGAGAGAGATGGAGACAGAGAGAGAGAGAGATGGAGACAGAGACAGAGAGAAATGGAGACAGAGAGAGAGATGGAGACAGAGAGAGAGAGAGAAATGGAGACAGAGAGAGAGATGGAGACAGAGAGAGAGATGGAAATAAAGACATAGAGAGATGGAGACAGAGAGAGAGAGATGGAGATAGATAGAGAGATGGAGACAGAGAGAGAGAGAGAAATGGAGACAGAGAGAGAGAGAGAAATGGAGACAGAGAGAGAGATGGAGACAGGGAGAGAGATGGAGACAGAGGGAGAGATGGAGACAGAGAGATAGATGGAGACAGAGAGAGACAGAGAGAGATGGAGACAGAGAGAGAGAGAGATGGAGACCGATAGAGAGATGGAGACAGAGAGAGAGAGAGAAATGGAGACAGAGAGAGAGAGAGATGAGACAGAGAGAGAGAGATGGAGACAGATAGAAATGGAGACAGAGGGAGAGAGAGAGAAAGAGAGATGGAGACAGAGAGAGAGAGATGGAGACATATAGAGAGATGGAGACAGAGAGAGAGATGGAGACAGAGAGAGACAGAGAGAGATGGAGACAGAGAGAGAGAGAGATGGAGACCGATAGAGAGATGTAGACAGAGAGAGAGATGGAGACAGAGAGAGAGAGAGAAAGAGAGATGGAGACAGAGAGAGAGAGATGGAAACAGAGACAGAGACAGACGGAGACAGAGACAGAGAGAGATGGACAAAGAGAGAGATGGAGACATTTTGAAAAACTCCCATATCTACTGGGTGAAATTCCACAGTGTGCCATCACAGCAGCAATATTTGTGACCGGTTGCCACAAGAAAAGGGCAACCAGTGAAGAACAAACACCATTGTAAATACAACCCATATTTATGCTTATTTTTTCCCCTTGTGTACTTTAACCATTTGTACATTGTTACAACACTGTTTCATTTTTTATTGTTTATTTCAATTTTGTATATTATCTACCTCACTTGCTTTGGCAATGTTAACACGTTTCCCATGCCAATAAAGCCCCTTGAATTGAATTGACAGAGAGAGAGAGAGAGAGAGAGATGGAGAGAGAGATGGAGACAGAGAGAAAGAGAGAGAGAGACAGAGAGAATGTGTTTGACAGAGGGAGAGATGGAGACAGAGAGAGTGTGTTTGACAGAGAGAGTGTGTCTGACAGAGAGAGTGTGTTTGACAGAGAGAGTGTGTCTGACAGAGAGTGTGTTTGACAGAGAGAGTGTGTCTGACAGAGAGAGTGTGTCTGACAGAGAGAGTGTGTTTGACAGAGAGAGTGTGTCTGACAGGGAGAGAGATGGAGACAGAGAGAGTGTGTCTGACAGAGAGAGTGTGTCTGACAGAGAGAGTGTGTCTGACAGAGAGAGTGTGTCTGACAGAGAGAGAGATGAAGACAGAGAGAGTATGTCTGACAGAGAGTGTGTCTGACAGAGAGAGTGTGTCTGACAGGGAGAGAGATGAAGACAGAGAGAGTGTGTCTGACAGAGAGAGTGTGTCTGACAGAGAGAGTGTGTCTGACAGAGAGAGTGTGTCTGACAGAGAGAGTGTGTCTGACAGAGAGAGTGTGTCTGACAGAGAGAGTGTGTCTGACAGAGAGAGTGTGTCTGACAGAGAGAGTGTGTCTGACAGAGAGAGTGTGTCTGACAGAGAGAGTGTGTTTGACAGAGAGAGTGTGTCTGACAGAGAGAGTGTGTCTGACAGAGAGAGTGTGTCTGACAGAGAGAGTGTGTTTGACAGAGAGAGTGTTTGACAGAGAGAGTATGTTTGACAGAGAGAGTGTTTGACAGAGAGAGTGTTTGACAGAGAGAGTGTTTGACAGAGAGAGTGTGTTTGACAAAGAGAGTGTGTTTGACAGAGAGAGTGTGTCTGACAGAGAGAGTGTGTTTGACAGAGAGAGTGTGTCTGACAGAGAGAGTGTGTTTGACAGAGAGAGTGTGTCTGACAGAGATAGAGTGTTTGACAGAGAGTGTGTCTGACAGAGATAGTGTGTTTGACAGAGAGAGTGTGTTTGACAGAGAGAGTGTGTTTGACAGAGTGTGATCGGCCTCCACCGCAGTATCACACACGTGGTTGAATTGAATCAAAACACTCACTAATCACCATTTACAGGCCTTGCTATATAAAGGGCTGTTCTCAGATATGAGAGGGCAACATGCTGATAGTGTTTCATTTAACTAGAGTGTAGGTCGGAGGCTTGATTTAATGTGGCCCACAGGAAAACCAACGAGGGAAAGAGAAATGGTTGTCCTTTATGTAATGATCACATAAGTTCACATCAATAATGCCCAAACTCATTACCAGAAACACTACATGAAAGAGGTAGAACTGTACTCTCTCTGCAGGGTGAGCTCTGGAGTATCAGGACAGACTGGCTAGACTGTATAGATTGTGGGTAGACTGTATAGACTCTGGGTAGACTGTATAGACTGTGGGTAGACTGTATAGACTCTGGGTAGACTGTATAGACTCTGGCTAGACTATATAGACTGTGGCTAGACTGTATAGACTGTGGCTAGGCTGTGGGTAGAATGTGTAGACTGTGGCTAGACTGTAAATACTCTGGGTAGAATGTGTAGACTGTGGCTAGACTGTAAATACTCTGGGTAGACTGTATAGACTGTGGCTAGACTGTATAGACTGTGGCTAGACTGTATAGATTGTGGGTAGACTGTATAGACTCTGGGTAGACTGTATAGACTGTGGGTAGACTGTATAGACTCTGGGTAGACTGTATAGACTGTGGCTAGACTGTATAGACTGTGGCTAGACTGTATAGATTGCGGCTAGACTGTATATACTCTGGGTAGACTGTATAGACTGTGGGTAGACTGTATAGACTCTGGGTAGACTGTAAAGACTGTGGGTAGACTGTATAGACTCTGGGTAGACTGTATAGACTGTGGGTAGACTGTATAGACTCTGGGTAGACTGTATAGACTCTGGGTAGACTGTATATACTCTGGGTAGACTGTATAGACTGTGGCTAGACTCTGGGTAGACTGTGGGTAGAATGTGTAGACTGTGGCTAGACTGTGGGTAGACTGTATAGACTGTGGCTAGACTGTAAATACTCTGGGTAGACTGTATAGACTGTGGCTAGACTCTGGGTAGACTGTGGGTAGAATGTGTAGACTGTGGCTAGACTGTGGGTAGACTGTATAGACTGTGGCTAGACTGTAAATACTCTGGGTAGACTGTATAGACTGTGGCTAGACTCTGGGTAGACTGTGGGTAGAATGTGTAGACTGTGGCTAGACTGTGGGTAGACTGTATAGACTGTGGCTAGACTGTAAATACTCTGGGTAGACTGTATAGACTGTGGCTAGACTGTATAGACTATGGCTAGACTGTATATACTCTTGGTAGACTGTATAGACTGTGGCTAGACTGTGGCTAGACTGTATAGACTGTGGGTAGACTGTATAAACTGTGACTAGACTGTATAGACTGCAGGTAAAAGGTATAGACTGTGACTAGACTGTATAGACTGTGACTAGACTGTATAGACTGTGGCTAGACTGTGGGTAGACTGTATAGACTGTTGGTAGACTGTATGGACTGTGGGTAGACTGTATAGACTGCAGGTAAAAGGTATAGACTTAGGTATAGACTTCATGCCAGCAGCATACCACCCTGCATACCACAGCAGGCTTGCTTCTGAAGCTAAACAGGGTTGGTCCCGGTCAGTTCCTGGATGGGAGACCAGATGCTGCTGGAAGTGGTGTTGGAAGGCCAGTAGGAGGCACTCTTTCCTCTGGTCTAAAAAATATCCCAATGCCCCAGGGCAGTGATTGCAGACACTGCCCTGTGTAGGGTGCCGTCTTTCGGATGGGACGTTAAATGGATGTCCTGACTCTCTGAGGTCATTAAATATCCCATGGCACTTATCGTAAGAGTAGGGGTGTTAACCCCTGGCTAAATTCCCAATCTGGCCCTCAAACCATCACGGTCACCTAATAATCCCCAGTTTACAATTGGCTCATTCATCCCCTGTAACTATTCCCCAGGTCGTTGCTGCAAATGAGAACGTGTTCTCAGTCAACCTACCAGGCTAAATAACGGATAAATAAATAGACTGTGGGTAGACTGTATAAGTGGAGTGACTATATTGCAATGACATTACATTACATTACATTTAAGTCATTTAGCAGACGCTCTTATCTAGAGCGACTTATGACCAATGTGGCATACCATAATACTCAGGAGTGGGTTAATTAGAGACTTGACTGCCTTTAGGCACTAGCTGTCATGTGGTAGCTAGAGGAAAACTTGTACTGCTGGGCTTGGGTGTAATACAGTAGCGCTAGGCTAGCTACTGTAGCTAGCACACACTACAGTATAGGAGGTGGAAGGATGTAATCTTCAGGAGCTGTTGATACAGGGAAACACTGAGGGTTTGGGTCAAAGGGATTAAAATGGTGGAGGTGGAAGGGGGTTGTGGGATAGAGCGGGGAGCACCAGGCGCCGTACCCGACAACAGAGAGGAGGCTGGGAGATTACAGGGTAGACTATGAGGCTGGGGTTGAGGATTCCTTCTCCCTGAGAGCTGGGGGACAGAGTGAGTGACTCCAAATGGCATTGGATCACAGCATTACCAGCCCACTATTCAACAAGGAGAAGGCTGAGCTTAGCAGGGAAGGCCAGGACATCGACCAGAACCAGGAGGGAGAGATGGGTGTTAGAACTCCATGTTGGCTGGGTGATAGCAATGGGAGGTCCATTGTAGTTGCCATGGGCCAGGTGATGTTGTTGAAAAACCTTTGTGACTGCCCCTACTACAGCAAACCATTGTGGTCTGCAACCATTTTCCTTATGGCTTCCAGTTTGTAAATCCTTCAGACTACATGTACAATACTACATGCGTTCTACATTGTGGACACTGCTGCACCAACGGCAGCAAAACATGTCAGTCATTGCCCTAAACATGTTGACATTCAAGTCCACTAAGAGAGTTCAGAATCACACTCACCACATTTGACAACATCTACAGTTCACATTACAGTGTTGGTTGAATAGAAGTGTTCCAAACCCCGGTGGTATTGTAGTAGCTGAAGTGGAACAGGGACAGATGTGTTCCAAACCCCGGTGGTATTGTAGTAGCTGAAGTGGTACAGGGACAGATGTGTTCCAAACCCCGGTGGTATTGTAGTAGCTGAAGTGGTCCAGGGACAGATGTGTTCCAAACCCCGGTGGTACTGTAGTAGCTGAAGTGGTACAGATGTGTTCCAAACCCCAGTGGTATTGTAGTAGCTGAAGTGGTACAGATGTGTTCCAAACCCCGGTGGTATTCTAGTAGCTGAAGTGGTACAGATGTGTTCCAAACCCCGGTGGTATTGTAGTAGCTGAAGTGGTACAGATGTGTTCCAAACCCCGGTGGTATTGTAGTAGCTGAAGTGGTACAGATGTGTTCCAAACCCCGGTGGTACTGTAGTAGCTGAAGTGGTACAGGGACAGATGTGTTCCAAACCCCGGTGGTATTGTAGTAGCTGAAGTGGAACAGGGACAGATGTGTTCCAAACCCCGGTGGTATTGTAGTAGCTGAAGTGGTACAGGGACAGATGTGTTCCAAACCCCGGTGGTATTGTAGTAGCTGAAGTGGTCCAGGGACAGATGTGTTCCAAACCCCGGTGGTACTGTAGTAGCTGAAGTGGTACAGATGTGTTCCAAACCCCAGTGGTATTGTAGTAGCTGAAGTGGTACAGATGTGTTCCAAACCCCGGTGGTATTGTAGTAGCTGAAGTGGTACAGATGTGTTCCAAACCCCGGTGGTATTGTAGTAGCTGAAGTGGTACAGATGTGTTCCAAAGCCCCAAACCCCGGTGGTATTGTAGTAGCTGAAGTGGTACAGATGTGTTCCAAACCCGGTGGTACTGTAGTAGCTGAAGTGGTACAGGGACAGATGTGTTCCAAACCCCGGTGGTATTGTAGTAGCTGAAGTGGTACAGATAAACCCGGTGGTATGTAGTGAAGTGGAACAGGGACAGATGTGTTCCAAACCCCGGTGGTATTGTAGTAGCTGAAGTGGTACAGGGACAGATGTGTTCCAAACCCTGGTGGTATTGTAGTAGCTGAAGTGGTACAGATGTGTTCCAAACCCCGGTGGTACTGTAGTAGCTGAAGTGGTACAGATGTGTTCCAAACCCCGGTGGTATTGTAGTAGCTGAAGTGGTCCAGGGACAGATGTGTTCCAAACCCCGGTGGTATTGTAGTAGCTGAAGTGGAACAGATGTGTTCCAAACCCCAGTGGTATTGTAGTAGCTGAAGTGGTACAGGGACAGATGTGTTCCAAACCCCGGTGGTATTGTAGTAGCTGAAGTGGTACATGGACAGATGTGTTCCAAACCCCGGTGGTATTGTAGTAGCTGAAGTGGTACAGGGACAGATGTGTTCCAAACCCTGGTGGTATTGTAGTAGCTGAAGTGGTACAGATGTGTTCCAAACCCCGGTGGTATTGTAGTAGCTGAAGTGGTACAGATGTGTTCCAAACCCTGGTGGTACTGTAGTAGCTGAAGTGGTACAGATGTGTTCCAAACCCCGGTGGTATTGTAGTAGATGAAGTGGTACAGATGTGTTCCAAACCCCGGTGGTATTGTAGTAGCTGAAGTGGTACAGGGACAGATGTGTTCCAAACCCCGGTGGTATTGTAGTAGCTGAAGTGGTCCAGATGTGTTCCAAACCCCGGTGGTACTGTAGTAGCTGAAGTGGTACAGGGACAGATGTGTTCCAAACCCCGGTGGTATTTTAGTAGCTGAAGTGGTACAGGGACAGATGTGTTCCAAACCCCGGTGGTATTGTAGTAGCTGAAGTGGTACAGATGTGTTCCAAACCCCGGTGTTATTGTAGTAGCTGAAGTGGTACAGATGTGTTCCAAACCCCAGTGGTATTGTAGTAGCTGAAGTGGTACAGGGACAGATGTGTTCCAAACCCCCGTGGTATTGTAGTAGCTGAAGTGGTACAGGGACAGATGTGTTCCAAACCCCGGTGGTATTGTAGTAGCTGAAGTGGAACAGGGACAGATGTGTTCCAAACCCCGGTGGTATTGTAGTAGCTGAAGTGGTCCAGGGACAGATGTGTTCCAAACCCCGGTGGTATTGTAGTAGCTGAAGTGGTACAGATGTGTTCCAAACCCCGGTGGTATTGTAGTAGCTGAAGTGGTACAGATGTGTTCCAAACCCCGGTGGTATTGTAGTAGCTGAAGTGGTACAGATGTGTTCCAAACCCCGGTGGTATTGTAGTAGCTGAAGTGGTACAGATGTGTTCCAAACCCCGGTGGTACTGTAGTAGCTGAAGTGGTACAGGGACAGATGTGTTCCAAACCCCGGTGGTATTGTAGTAGCTGAAGTGGTACAGGGACAGATGTGTTCCAAACCCCGGTGGTATTGTAGTAGCTGAAGTGGTACAGGGACAGATGTGTTCCAAACCCCGGTGGTATTGTAGTAGCTGAAGTGGTACAGATGTGTTCCAAACCCCAGTGGTATTGTAGTAGCTGAAGTGGTACAGGGACAGATGTGTTCCAAACCCCGGTGGTATTGTAGTAGCTGAAGTGGAACAGGGACAGATGTGTTCCAAACCCCGGTGGTATTGTAGTAGCTGAAGTGGTCCAGATGTGTTCCAAACCCCGGTGGTACTGTAGTAGCTGAAGTGGTACAGGGACAGATGTGTTCCAAACCCCGGTGGTATTGTAGTAGCTGAAGTGGTACAGGGACAGATGTGTTCCAAACCCCGGTGGTATTGTAGTAGCTGAAGTGGTACAGGGACAGATGTGTTCCAAACCCCGGTGGTATTGTAGTAGCTGAAGTGGTACAGATGTGTCCCAAACCCCAGTGGTATTGTAGTAGCTGAAGTGGTACAGGGACAGATGTGTTCCAAACCCCGGTGGTATTGTAGTAGCTGAAGTGGAACAGGGACAGATGTGTTCCAAACCCCGGTGGTATTGTAGTAGCTGAAGTGGAACAGGGACAGATGTGTTCCAAACCCCAGTGGTACTGTAGTAGCTGAAGTGGTACAGATGTGTTCCAAACCCCGGTGGTATTGTAGTAGCTGAAGTGGTACAGATGTGTTCCAAACCCCGGTGGTATTGTAGTAGCTGAAGTGGTACAGATGTGTTCCAAACCCCGGTGGTATTGTAGTAGCTGAAGTGGTACAGATGTGTTCCAAACCCCGGTGGTATTGTAGTAGCTGAAGTGGTACAGGGACAGATGTGTTCCAAACCCCGGTGGTATTGTAGTAGCTGAAGTGGAACAGGGACAGATGTGTTCCAAACCCCGGTGGTATTGTAGTAGCTGAAGTGGTACAGGGACAGATGTGTTCCAAACCCCGGTGGTATTGTAGTAGCTGAAGTGGTCCAGGGACAGATGTGTTCCAAACCCCGGTGGTACTGTAGTAGCTGAAGTGGTACAGATGTGTTCCAAACCCCAGTGGTATTGTAGTAGCTGAAGTGGTACAGATGTGTTCCAAACCCCGGTGGTATTGTAGTAGCTAGTAGCTGAAGTGGTACAGATGTGTTCCAAACCCCAGTGGTATTGTAGTAGCTGGTATGTGTTCCAAACCCGGTAGTAGCTGAAGTGGTACAGATGTGTTCCAAACCCCGGTGGTATTGTAGTAGCTGAAGTGGTACAGATGTGTTCCAAACCCCGGTGGTACTGTAGTAGCTGAAGTGGTACAGGGACAGATGTGTTCCAAACCCCGGTGGTATTGTAGTAGCTGAAGTGGAACAGGGACAGATGTGTTCCAAACCCCGGTGGTATTGTAGTAGCTGAAGTGGTACAGGGACAGATGTGTTCCAAACCCTGGTGGTATTGTAGTAGCTGAAGTGGTACAGATGTGTTCCAAACCCCGGTGGTACTGTAGTAGCTGAAGTGGTACAGATGTGTTCCAAACCCCGGTGGTATTGTAGTAGCTGAAGTGGTCCAGGCACAGATGTGTTCCAAACCCCGGTGGTATTGTAGTAGCTGAAGTGGAACAGATGTGTTCCAAACCCCAGTGGTATTGTAGTAGCTGAAGTGGTACAGGGACAGATGTGTTCCAAACCCCGGTGGTATTTTAGTAGCTGAAGTGGTACAGGGACAGATGTGTTCCAAACCCCGGTGGTATTGTAGTAGCTGAAGTGGTACAGATGTGTTCCAAACCCCGGTGTTATTGTAGTAGATGTGTTCCAAACCCCGGTGAAGTGGTGGTACAGATGTGTTCCAAACCCCAGTGGTATTGTAGTAGCTGAAGTGGTACAGGGACAGATGTGTTCCAAACCCCGGTGGTATTGTAGTAGCTGAAGTGGTACAGGGACAGATGTGTTCCAAACCCCGGTGGTATTGTAGTAGCTGAAGTGGAACAGGGACAGATGTGTTCCAAACCCCGGTGGTATTGTAGTAGCTGAAGTGGTCCAGGGACAGATGTGTTCCAAACCCCGGTGGTATTGTAGTAGCTGAAGTGGTACAGATGTGTTCCAAACCCCGGTGGTATTGTAGTAGCTGAAGTGGTACAGATGTGTTCCAAACCCCCCCGGTGGTAGCTTGTAGTAGCTGAAGTGGTACAGATGTGTTCCAAACCCCGGTGGTATTGTAGTAGCTGAAGTGGTACAGATGTGTTCCAAACCCCGGTGGTACTGTAGTAGCTGAAGTGGTACAGGGACAGATGTGTTCCAAACCCCGGTGGTATTGTAGTAGCTGAAGTGGTACAGGGACAGATGTGTTCCAAACCCCGGTGGTATTGTAGTAGCTGAAGTGGTACAGGGACAGATGTGTTCCAAACCCCGGTGGTATTGTAGTAGCTGAAGTGGTACAGATGTGTTCCAAACCCCAGTGGTATTGTAGTAGCTGAAGTGGTACAGGGACAGATGTGTTCCAAACCCCGGTGGTATTGTAGTAGCTGAAGTGGAACAGGGACAGATGTGTTCCAAACCCCGGTGGTATTGTAGTAGCTGAAGTGGTCCAGATGTGTTCCAAACCCCGGTGGTACTGTAGTAGCTGAAGTGGTACAGGGACAGATGTGTTCCAAACCCCGGTGGTATTGTAGTAGCTGAAGTGGTACAGGGACAGATGTGTTCCAAACCCCGGTGGTATTGTAGTAGCTGAAGTGGTACAGGGACAGATGTGTTCCAAACCCCGGTGGTATTGTAGTAGCTGAAGTGGTACAGATGTGTCCCAAACCCCAGTGGTATTGTAGTAGCTGAAGTGGTACAGGGACAGATGTGTTCCAAACCCCGGTGGTATTGTAGTAGCTGAAGTGGAACAGGGACAGATGTGTTCCAAACCCCGGTGGTATTGTAGTAGCTGAAGTGGAACAGGGACAGATGTGTTCCAAACCCCGGTGGTACTGTAGTAGCTGAAGTGGTACAGATGTGTTCCAAACCCCGGTGGTATTGTAGTAGCTGAAGTGGTACAGATGTGTTCCAAACCCCGGTGGTATTGTAGTAGCTGAAGTGGTACAGATGTGTTCCAAACCCCGGTGGTATTGTAGTAGCTGAAGTGGTACAGATGTGTTCCAAACCACGGTGGTATTGTAGTAGCTGAAGTGGTACAGATGTGTTCCAAACCCCGGTGGTATTGTAGTAGCTGAAGTGGTACAGGGACAGATGTGTTCCAAACCCCGGTGGTACTGTAGTAGCTGAAGTGGTACAGATGTGTTCCAAACCCCAGTGGTATTGTAGTAGCTGAAGTGGAACAGGGACAGATGTGTTCCAAACCCCGGTGGTATTGTAGTAGCTGAAGTGGTACAGATGTGTTCCAAACCCCGGTGGTACTGTAGTAGCTGAAATGGTACAGATGTGTTCCAAACCCCAGTGGTATTGTAGTAGCTGAAGTGGTACAGATGTGTTCCAAACCCCGGTGGTATTGTAGTAGCTGAAGTGGTACAGATGTGTTCCAAACCCCGGTGGTACTGTAGTAGCTGAAGTGGTACAGGGACAGATGTGTTCCAAACCCCGGTGGTATTGTAGTAGCTGAAGTGGTACAGGGACATATGTGTTCCAAACCCCGGTGGTTTTGTAATAGCTGAAGTGGTACAGGGACAGATGTGTTCCAAACCCCGGTGGTATTGTAGTAGCTGAAGTGGTACAGATGTGTTCCAAACTCCGGTGGTATTGTAGTAGCTGAAGTGGTACAGATGTGTTCCAAACCCCGGTGGTATTGTAGCAGCTGAAGTGGTACAGATGTGTTCCAAACTCCGGTGGTATTGTAGTAGCTGAAGTGGTACAGGGACAGATGTGTTCCAAACCCCGGTGGTAGTGTAGTAGCTGAAGTGGTACAGATGTGTTCCAAACCCTGGTGGTATTGTAGTAGCTGAAGTGGTACAGAGCTGAAGTGTTCCAAACCCGGTGGTACTGTAGTAGCTGAAGTGGTACAGGGACAGATGTGTTCCAAACCCCGGTGGTATTGTAGTAGCTGAAGTGGTACAGATGTGTTCCAAACCCCGGTGGTATTGTAGTAGCTGAAGTGGTACAGGGACAGATGTGTTCCAAACCCCGGTGGTATTGTAGTAGCTGAAGTGGTACAGATGTGTTCCAAACCCCAGTGGTATTGTAGTAGCTGAAGTGTATTGTAGTGAAGTGGTACAGGGACAGATGTGTTCCAAACCCCGGTGGTATTGTAGTAGCTGAAGTGGAACAGGGACAGATGTGTTCCAAACCCCGGTGGTATTGTAGTAGCTGAAGTGGTCCAGATGTGTTCCAAACCCCGGTGGTACTGTAGTAGCTGAAGTGGTACAGGGACAGATGTGTTCCAAACCCCGGTGGTATTGTAGTAGCTGAAGTGGTACAGGGACAGATGTGTTCCAAACCCCGGTGGTATTGTAGTAGCTGAAGTGGTACAGATGTGTCCCAAACCCCAGTGGTATTGTAGTAGCTGAAGTGGTACAGGGACAGATGTGTTCCAAACCCCGGTGGTATTGTAGTAGCTGAAGTGGAACAGGGACAGATGTGTTCCAAACCCTGGTGGTATTGTAGTAGCTGAAGTGGAACAGGGACAGATGTGTTCCAAACCCCGGTGGTACTGTAGTAGCTGAAGTGGTACAGGGACAGATGTGTTCCAAACCCCGGTGGTACTGTAGTAGCTGAAGTGGTACAGATGTGTTCCAAACCCCGGTGGTATTGTAGTAGCTGAAGTGGTACAGATGTGTTCCAAACCCCGGTGGTATTGTAGTAGCTGAAGTGGTACAGATGTGTTCCAAACCCCGGTGGTATTGTAGTAGCTGAAGTGGTACAGATGTGTTCCAAACCACGGTGGTATTGTAGTAGCTGAAGTGGTACAGATGTGTTCCAAACCCCGGTGGTATTGTAGTAGCTGAAGTGGTACAGGGACAGATGTGTTCCAAACCCCGGTGGTACTGTAGTAGCTGAAGTGGTACAGATGTGTTCCAAACCCCAGTGGTATTGTAGTAGCTGAAGTGGAACAGGGACAGATGTGTTCCAAACCCCGGTGGTATTGTAGTAGCTGAAGTGGTACAGATGTGTTCCAAACCCCGGTGGTACTGTAGTAGCTGAAGTGGTACAGATGTGTTCCAAACCCCAGTGGTATTGTAGTAGCTGAAGTGGTACAGATGTGTTCCAAACCCCGGTGGTATTGTAGTAGCTGAAGTGGTACAGATGTGTTCCAAACCCCGGTGGTACTGTAGTAGCTGAAGTGGTACAGGGACAGATGTGTTCCAAACCCCGGTGGTATTGTAGTATCTGAAGTGGTACAGGGACATATGTGTTCCAAACCCCGGTGGTTTTGTAATAGCTGAAGTGGTACAGGGACAGATGTGTTCCAAACCCCGGTGGTATTGTAGTAGCTGAAGTGGTACAGATGTGTTCCAAACTCCGGTGGTATTGTAGTAGCTGAAGTGGTACAGATGTGTTCCAAACTCCGGTGGTATTGTAGTAGCTGAAGTGGTACAGGGACAGATGTGTTCCAAACCCCGGTGGTAGTGTAGTAGCTGAAGTGGTACAGATGTGTTCCAAACCCTGGTGGTATTGTAGTAGCTGAAGTGGTACAGATGTGTTCCAAACCCCGGTGGTATTGTAGTAGCTGAAGTGGTACAGATGTGTTCCAAACCCTGGTGGTATTGTAGTAGCTGAAGTGGTACAGATGTGTTCCAAACCCCGGTGGTACTGTAGTAGCTGAAGTGTTACAGGGACAGATGACAGATGTGTTCCACTGACTGCACTGCATGGAGGAACACAACCTAGTGTCTGATAGAGTAAGAGAAGCAGTGTATCAACCCCCCCCCCCCTCTCTGTCCCTTCCCTCCGCTCTCCTCCCTCTCCCTCTCCCTCTCCCAGGGGCTCAGAGAATGGATGGCCCTGTCTGACCCGGGCGACACGCACGTCTTCTCCACTACACTACTGTACCTACAGCACGCATGTCTGCTCTCTGCTCACTACACACACACGCACTCACGTAAACACACATACACACCCACACAGAGGGGCCAGGGGACCCATCTCTGTCACCCAGTGCTACAGAGCGCTACGGAGCACTGCGACCTCCCTTTCGGCAGGCAGAGGTCAACTCAGCTCTGACACTCCAGGAGCTGCATGGGAACATGGAGTGGGGTAGATGGGGAACGGTGGTTGAGGTAGGGGAGGGTGGGGGAGGGGTCCAAGCATGGGCCTCACCATCACCATACATACCGTACCTCTGCCACTGTCACCAACACACCAAACAGCCACACAACTACCAGCCTCCTCTCTTCATGGAGCTGAGTAACCCACCTCCTATACCTGTATGTCCCCCTGTCCTTACCCATGGCAGTGGGGTTTAAGAGGGGTGGAACGGCTGAGACCCCATGACCAGAGCATCATAAACCCCATAGATAAGCCAGCAATGGAGGAGTAAGATCTGTGTGCTCCTGCGCAGTGTGCAATGAGAAAAAGTGATACCCTACTGATACCACACTAAAGACTGCAGGGATATGTTTATTCGCACAGCCAGATGTGCAATCAATCAAATGGATTAGCTGCAGAGGTATGTATAAAGGTTATCAGGAAGTTCTCCCCCTCAAACACAGAAGCGACCCCACAAAACTATTGTGTATTGTGTCTGCTTATTTCAGAGAAAATCGGATTTATTTTCTTCCAAAAGGTATTTATAAAGAGACATACAATGTGGAAGGAGACAAATGAAATCCCTGCAATGAACCCTATAATGTAATTATATTGTGACCAGGGTGACAGAGGTGATACTGTATCTCTTCATTCTAGTGCCCATCAGTGATTTTCTTCCAATCTTCTGCCATGTGCAGGGTGTCCATGCAGTTCGCTATTCTTCCTCACTCTAACTGTGTGTGTGTGTGTGTGTGTGTGTGTGTGTGTGTGTGTGTGTGTGTGTGTGTGTGTGTGTGTGTGTGTGTGTGTGTGTGTGTGTGTGTGTGTGTGTGTGTGTGTGTGTGTGTGTGTGTGTGTGTGTGTGTGTGTGTGTGTGTGTGTGTGTGTTTGTGTGTGTGTGTGTGTGCGTGTGTGTAACACTCATTCACCCCACTGATCTCTCACTCTGACCCCCTACTGCAGATGAAAATAACCCCGAAGAAGGCCTCTCTCTCTCCCTCTCCTCCACTCGCCCTCTGCTGCAGCTGAAGGTGGGTGGGGGTTCATCGTGACCAATGGCATCCCACCACAGAGCTTTATCCTAAAGCACATTGACAATGCTTTTCACACCTACTTACGGCAGCTGTGCCATGATGGGGGCGGCGAGGCCGAGCGGCCAGGAAGGAGAGGTGAATCATAGACAGTTTTAAAAGCAGGCCAGGGCTGAGGCTCTTAAAGACGCATAGAATGAACTCTTTAACTAAGCAACCGTGATCCTCTTAATCAAAACCTTGCAGATCATTATTTTCATGTCCAAGGAATTGTTTTATGCTTGAAAGTCACACCCTGTTTCCTCCTGTACAGCTCCTATCCTCAGAACCGGTACCTCTTTCAGGGAGAGCTTTAAAATCCCTGCTGGGCTTACAGACAGACAGCTCCATCTGCTTCCCCCAGATCGATACACAGGCATTTCTCATCATCGATTATACAATTATGCTAAAGCTAAATCAACAGCCCACTTTCCAGAACAAGCCCATTAACCAACCCTGGACAGGAGAGGAGAGTAGGCTAGAAGAGCTGCCTCTTTTTACCCAAGTGCTCTAAAGAGAAGCCTAGTGCTCAGACAGTCCAGGTACTTCACTAGACATGATTATAATGCCACAAGGGTGCAATACATCACTCTTATTAGCCACACCGGAGCACAATGGTATCATAATTAATGGGCACAGCAGGATTGAACGCTGCCCTGACATGGAAAAGTGGGTCTACTTAAGCTTTACAAGGCATTTAAATATGCAGAGTGAATGGCAGAGTGAGTCAAAACCCTCCTGCTACGGAGGGAGGGAGAGCGGCCAGCTAGCCTACACGCTCGTTAGCGTGACACGACACCCTCAGTGGCATTGATACAAGGACGCGCGGCCGCCTGTCTGTGTTGTCCCCTACTGCAATGACAACATAGTGCCTGACTGGGGAGAGTGATGGATGAAACACATGCAGCGTGCCTCTCCTCTCTTGTGTTTGTCATCAGCGCTGCCCATCACTTTCACTTGTTGTTTTCTTCTGTCTTCTCTGTGTGTCACAATTAGGCTTAGGTTAATGAGTGTTTGTGTGGAAACGTCCTAATTTGGGTGTATTGTGGTTTGTGGTTTGTTTGTGGTGGATGTTCATAGAACGGGGGGCTGTGACAGACAGAGCCTGGTGTCTGGTGTCTGGTGTCTGGTGTCTGGTGTCTGGTGTCTGGTGTCTGGTGTCTGGTGTCTGGTGTCTGGTGTCTGGTGTCTGGTGTCTGGTGTCTGGTGTCTGGTGTCTGGTGTCTGGTGTCTGTGTGTGGTGGTGTTGCTGGGGGAGGCCAGCCGTCCGCCAGTCTGCCTCCACCAACAGTGAGGGAACAATGCACATAAAGGGCTTTCGGAGGAAGAGTCTGGGCTGATGTCTTTCACTGTCTCTGCTGAATGAAGCAAGAACAAACATGTTTATGCGTGTGTGTGTGTGTGTGTGTGTGTGTGTGTGTGTGTGTGTGTGTGTGTGTGTGTGTGTGTGTGTGTGTGTGTGTGTGTGTGTGTGTGTGTGTGTGTGTGTGTGTGTGTGTGTGTGTGTGTGTGTGTGTGTGTGCATTTCGGTCTGTGTGCTTATGCATGATGTGTAGGATGCTAAGTCTTGTCACATTCTATATAATGAAGTCTGCTGTCCTTAACACTCCGCTCCCTACCATCACCAGCCTCCAGTCCAGTCTTACAGTACAATACTCTACCCCTGCCTGCCACAGTGACACAGTCAGTTAATACTACACTACAGCCAGGGTACAGTCTGAGCACTCCGCTCCCTCCAGCCTGACCGTGCAGTTTTCGCCTGGCTCAGTGCAATCAATTATTGTTGCCGCGGAATCATTAATAATTTCCGAATGAAAACGATTCTGTTGATCTCTGTTATATTTTAATTCAACATAATTACTCTGCTGCTCTGAGCTGTGGTGGGGCCTCCTTTAGGGTACAATTTTGTTTTAATACACTGATAATACAATTTTGACATTGTGTCAGTTGTTTAGTTAATATTCAGTCACGCTATTTCCCCATGTTCCCAGATAACAGATAATAACCTCAGCACCTCCTATTTGCCTCAGTCGTTTTAAAGGGGAGGGTTGAAATGAACAATTCAATCTGAACTGTTACAGTCCTCTCTCTCCTCTCCCCCAGTCCCAAACAGTTTTTACGATATATTTCCCCCTTTCTAAACCAACCACTATATCTTATTCTGAATTCTCCCTCTTTTGTTTTGGACAGAATGTAAAAAAATCAGATCCAATTTCAAAAGTACTGTGGAAAGACAGTTAAGGTTTCAGTTGATGAGAAGTGAATCTAAAAAGATCTAGCCATGTCCCGCAAGTTCACCTCCGAGGTCTCCGAGGTCTCTGGCTAAGAGCGTGTGAACAACGTACGAGTGAGAAAAGGGATCTGATGGCGAAGACTTAGTGAACATGAAGTAACAGAAAGACAGCAGTGAGTTACAGTCTAATTCTACACCGTATGGGCTTATGCAAAACGCTCTAGTACATTGGTCAATTTACGCTCCAACAATGGCCGACTTTCTCCAGAGACATATTGGACATGCTGTATCTGAATGTGGTCCGCTTAAGAGGCTTACGTTAGAAAAACTCAGGTGACCTTAGAATAATAGGACATAATATCAAGACAGAGCCCAGGTGAGTTTCTAAGGGCTCAGATAGCAGGTGATAATGGTTGTGCACAACAGGAGAGCTCTGAATACAGCCATACTGACTTTACTGTCATACTGGTAATGATGATATACATGTCATGTGTGGACAGTAGGTACCAAGAAATCTGACGAACTGTAAGACATGCAGAATGATTGGTGGATGTCCAGTCTCGGAGGCCAACATTATGTTCTCTCTATAAAAGGCAAAAAATAAGATCAATCAATCAATCAAATTAGAGCATTGGAAATGGACTGTTATTTGATGGAGGAGGCACTGTATTTCATGACATTGTGGATAGGAGTGATCCTGTAATTATATCTATTTAATTGTCCCATTTCTTCTTTGTTTCTTTTTGTTTTAATATACTGAACGTCGCTCTTTTGATTCAATAGTGGAATAATGAAAACGGCAAAAAAATTATGCAATTAAATTATATGCATTTCTGTCTGAATTAATAAACACTTCCCTATTGTTCATCAAATGTACACATTCTCCACTGATATCCTCCCTCTCTGACTTGCTCTCTCTCAATTCCCTGTCGCTCTCTCACTCTCTCCCTATCTCTTGACCAATTCTCCCCCAGTTCCCTCCCTCCCTCTGCGTAACTGTAACGTATAATTACTCCACAGACTCGCTGCCTGTTTCTAGAAAACGTCAGTGGTTCAGAGAAACTGTCCATGTGTGACGCGGTGCATTGTGGAGGTTCCAGGTGGATTTCTCGATAATGAGTTGGTGCAGCAGTCAAGTTGAGAGTTTTAGTAATGGCTGACTGCTGTGCTCTGTGCTGAGGCACTACAGTATACTGGCTGTCTGCATGGGAGGCTAATGTTAAACAAACAACACTGTATGCTTACTGTTTCTGGTGCTACTGATAGGAAGACAGCCTGGTAAAAAACAGATATTATGTTTATTCCACTTTTTATATTATCACGTCTTCAAGGGGGAATTGGTAGACATTCTTCATTTTAAAGTAATATATATTTAAAACAAAATGTGGGCATATGACACGTAGACATAATAACCTACAGTATATAGCCGTAGTTGATAGGGTAAACTCTCAGTGGAAATGTAGGTTTAGAAATGTCTCATTATCCAGTGTGTCGTTGGTCAATATCAACAACACAAAATGATCGAGACAGTGAGTAGCAAATCATTAAAAAAGGGACATTTAGTAGAACCAGGACGGACACAGGACAGAATGAAATATCTAATAGTAGATATGTGATAACCGTGGTAGTGTGTTTTCTGCTGGACGCCCGGGGCAGCCCAATGGGGATTCCACCAAACTCACATAGTTCTTGTTCACAGAGAACTAGCATGTATTATACATTACACACTGTTGGACTGCATCAGTCCATTGGGAATCATTTCTCTCTTTAAGAGGCACTCCTCACCATGCACAGAAGATGTCTGAGACAGTGCTCAAGAAAGCCAAAATGACTGGAACACGAGCCAAGTAGCCATATTCAGTGAGACCCAATGAACATGCAGTATATTGAGATGTCCACTGATTACCATAAGTCAACTGCCTTTCTTAGCGCAAAACAGACAAACAGACAAACAGCAACACTTGGGGAGAGATGTAAACACTGAGGCCCTATGGCTCTGTGTGTCTGTGTGTCTGCTTCATGCAGAGTGGAGTCATCACTGAGTCATTCTGTACTGTCTGGTGTCTACGTGGAGCTATAGAAATACAATAACTACAGATATTCTCTCTGGGGCCATAGAAATACAATAACTACAGATATTCTCTCTCAGGGGCCATAGAAATACAATAACTACAGATATTCTCTCTGGGGCCATAGAAATACAATAACTACAGATATTCTCTCTGGGGCCATAGAAATACAATAACTAAATAGATTCTGTAGATATTCTCTCTGGGGCCATAGAAATACAATAACTACAGATATTCTCTCTGGGGCCATAGAAATACAATAACTACAGATATTCTCTCTGGGGCCATAGAAATACAATAACTACAGATATTCTCTCTGGGGCCATAGAAATACAATAACTAAATAGATTCTGTACAATAACTACAGATATTCTCTCTGGGGCCATAGAAATACAATAACTACAGATATTCTCTCTGGGGCCATAGAAATACAATAACTACAGATATTCTCTCTGGGGCCATAGAAATACAATAACTACAGATATTCTCTCTGGGGCCATAGAAATACAATAACTAAATAGATTCTGTACAATAACTACAGATATTCTCTCTGGGGCCATAGAAATACAATAACTAAATAGATTCTGTACAATAACTACAGATATTCTCTCTGGGGCCATAGAAATACAATAACTAAATAGATTCTATACAATAACTACAGATATTCTTTCTGGGGCCATAGAAATACAATAACTAAATAGATTCTGTACAATAACTACAGATATTCTCTCTGGGGCCATAGAAATGCAATAACTAAATATATTCTGTACAATAACTACAGATATTCTCTCTGGGGCCATAGAAATACAATAACTAAATCGATTATGTACAATAACTACAGATATTCTCTCTGGGGCCACATACATAGAATAACTAGAGAGATTCTGTCTAGGGCCACATACATAGAATAACTAGACAGATTCTGTCTGGGGCCACATACATAGAATAACTAGACAGATTCTGTCTGGGGCCACATACATAGAATATCTAGACAGATTCTGTCTGGGGCCATAGAAATATAATAACTAGAGAGATTCTGTCTGGGGCCACATACATAGAATATCTAGACAGATTATGTCTGGGGCCATATACATAGAATAACTAGACAGATTCTGTCTGGGGCCATAGAAATAGAAAAACTGGATGGATGCTGATTCTGTCTCGGTCTACAGATTTTGTCTCAAAATGACTACACACAGTAAGGTGACAAATATTATCCAAATATTTCCAAATTGAAATTCATTGTATTTTTCACTATTATGGCTTGGCAGGCGTGTGATTGTGGAGAAAGGTTTAGCAGCTCTATACTAATACAACACAAATGGCTCTCACTGGGGGACTCCTCTTTTTGGTCCGACTTTCACATCACTTCCTTTTCTAATTGAATTAAGGGTCAACTAGATGCTATGAACAAGGGGATATGAAGGACAATGCTACAGAGGTGATCACAGATCCATAACGTCCGTCTGTGTGAGATGATGGCAGTACTGCAACTACATCTGGGATGTCTTCTATAATGACTATGAAGACGGCGAGGGGAAATGACTTAACAAAACGAGACCAAATCCTGTTATTACTCCCTTTTTTGTTTCATATATTCAGATTAGGAGATTTTTAAAGAAGTGCATAATCTCCTTTAACAGCTTATCATAAACTTGAACGATTTGGTGATAAAGAGCACAAAGTTAAGTAGCCGGTTAAGAGGATAACTCCCCAGTGCAGTCTAGTGATTAGTAGATGAGAATTGGGAGACCGAAAGAAAATCCGGGCTGCAAATCCCAGTTCCCGCTCTGATTCACTTTGAGGGGAAGAAACTCCATTTCAGCTCCTTCGTGAGTCTAGTCACAGGGTAATCATTTAGAAAATGGGATACATAGAAACCACTTCTTGCATCCCTTTTGAATTCAAACATCTTTATTTACTTATTTATGTGCCTGTGTGTCTCTGGATACACCCGTCAAGACCCAATTATGGGCTGTAGGAGCCAGTCAGCAGCACGGTGCTTTCATAAAGACTGAAGTCTGAAGACGCTACTGTCAGTGTGCCGTATTAGCATTTTACAATCAGTAACCTGAAGCCCAATCATGAACTATGGATGGGCAGCCATTTTGAGCTTGTCTAATAAGGGCATTCTAGCTGTATCAGACAGCAACTAAATCCCTCATTTTTATTTCAGTGCGATTCGAGACTAACAACCTCTACGGTCCCACCCAGTAACCCCACATTACATAAAAAGAGAGATATGCCATTAGCAAGTTTCAGATTATCGTCCACATAACAATTGTAATTTGTGAACAGAGAGGAATTCACTCAGACTGAGCACAAAAAGCTAATTAATATATTTACCTTGTGAAATGTAAAACCACTGACTTTGTCTCATGTTGTTCTCCCGTTCCTAATCAAGGTTGGGGGTTGATACACTAAATGACTTCAGAGGGATGTCAAAAAAAATGTTTTGGATTGAAAGACAGTGAGAGACAGACAAACAGCAGAATTTAAGTGGGGGGATTGTGTGTCAGACAGTGTGTTTGGCTGCCGTGGTGTTGCTAGGGAGATAACAGACTGTATACAACAGTCTGGAGATTGAGCTTACCTTTGCTGTACACCACACAGTTATTTTGGTTGTCTTCTGCTCCTTGCCAAGTCACATCCAGCAGCCACCTGGGGCCCGCGCTGAGCACCACCGGTACACAGCTCTTCATCTTCTGGACAGGGACAGATAACAAACACTAATCATTTGCTTATTTTGGTGATTAAACAAACAATAATTAAATAATAGCCACCAAGGTATGCTTCCTCCTCTCCTCTGCAAGACATAAACAGGGTCATTCTATAAACTAGTAGGTCCTCTTCTTGTCCCCGCAATGAGAAGATTTGGGAATTGAGAGGGTTGTGGGTGGAGGGGGTGGAGTACAGGGGGGGGGCATACAGTGCTGCTAACGCCTGGTCCCTATGATCCCAATGATACAGTATCAGATCTCCCAGATTAAGAAGATCTCGGATGCCCAGAATGCCGATGACTTTTAGAGTGAAGGAGGCGAGTGTTCAGGAGTGAACTTTAGGCACATTGTGCTGTGCTATCGCTGGGATCTCACTATTTCCTGAAACAGCCAGGGAAGAATTTAAAGAATCAGTATCCATTTCAAAGGGCGATTGAGGCTACGTCTTATAATACGCCGGCAAATTATTCTGAATGTGTAACATCATTTTTCTTCTGGGCTCGGGTCAAGCGTTGGTGCTTTAAGTTATTTGTATGGAAGGAAAACAGGGAGATAGATACTGTGGCCCCAGCTAAATGTATTCACAACCAGACATGGAGAGGGCTCGGTCAGATTGGAAAGGGCTTTCTATTTATTTTCATATGATTTTCTATTCTATTTTATTTTTTAAATGGATTTATTTTTATTTTTACAAAGGGTAATGAAAGCCAAGAGTACATCTTCAGTGCTCGTGGAGAGGGTAGAAGCATCTTTCTCGGGCAGCCGTTACAGCAGCCTATTGCTAGCAGGAAAAATGTCAGTATTTCAAGGCCATTACTTTTTAACCCCCAGGCCCTCCTTCATTAGGGCGTTACAGAAATAGTTTAGCTAAGAGAAAATGGTCTGGGGTGCCATCTCTTCTCGACACTTCATTTATTTTTCCATTTGAAACAGGCTGCCATGAGACACCGTCCATCTGCCTAATGCAACGGAAAAGCACAAGTCGTCACTATGTGTCTCAGATATTTATTCGAAAAGGCAGCAACAACCCTTCAAGAATAAATGCAATGGCCACTTTCAAACGTTAAAGGTCTGAATTGGCACAGATACACACAAAAGATGATTTATTGTGCACGTGGGTGAAGCACACACAGAAATGTTCCGTTACTAGTGACTGAGGATTAGAGGGCTCTCTCTCTTTCTGAGAAAACAGAAATGCTGTCGGCTACATTCAATAACTAAAGTGTAGACAGCATATGGGCTCTGATCTCAGTCACTCTGTCACACACATGAAACAATACGTATAAAATGAAAAGAAAACCTCAACTCTAGTTCTCATAGCAGCTCGAAGCAATGGTGGACTTGTGCCAGTCAGACGGATCAAACACCTAGTGAACAGCACATTGTGTCTGTTGATTTTCTCATTCCTTAATATTTAGGTATCTTATCCCACCCTGGCAGAGGAACAGAGAGAGACCTCCGTCATTTAAGCCGTCCTCTATTTCACATCTCAAATTAGCCTGACAATAAAGTCGTATATCTTCGGCGAACCTGTAAATCTTACAACCCTGTCAAAAGGAGCAAAGGAGACGGATCTGATTGTTGCTACGACGACTATCTAAAATGAGAATCGGATGAACCCTTTGTCAGATCTCCAGACTGGGGGCCATCTCTCTTATTTAGCTGTGTGAGGCTTCTTCTTCCCCTCTTCCTGTCCGTCTAGTCTCTAAGGCCTTCTGGGAATTCACTATATTACACTGCCTCTCACCAGGGAAAGACTAATAATAATAATATATGGGTATAGTTTTCAACATTAGAAATATCATAAGAAAACAAACATATTTACTGGATTACATTTCCTTTAAAATTGTATTTGAATTTGCATTATTTACATTACTGACATTTATTTTTGTTTCAATTTGTTTTCTTAATATAACGATTAATTGTCAAAATCGTCATAACATAACTTATTAATAAAACTAAACGTAATAAATTAACTGAATACATTAATCAAAATAATGGTCAATTTATCATATAGCTCTATTTTTCATTTTGCTGAAATGTAAGCTCTGAAGTATTTCAGACAAAGGAATGCAGAGAAGCTGTATTCTGGGTATAACACACAATGATGTCACCAATGGGAGGAGCATATTATCCTTAAATGAACGCCCTCTTCCTATACAGTAAACACAGTACTTATGTAGTCAAAGCTTCAGACAAAGCCAGAGTGACAAGCAGAACATGTTGATTTCTCTGGAGTGAGGGGGATGCATACAAAATAAAAACATACCCCTTTCTCTAACTACCAATCACAACTAAGGAATGTGACGTACAACAGTGACTGTGCTGTTCCACTTCCTCATGAATAAATGTATTCAGAGCAGCAAATAATACTGACCCCTATTGGATATTACAACATCAACCCCACCGGCTTTAAAATCCATAGCCACCTAGAATAAGGTTTCATTCAGACTAATATTAAGACTAGCTATTCTACAGATCAGAGGACTCTGAATTTTATTGACAGTGATTAAGAGAGTGTCCACCACCATTCACAGAAATGGAAATAGGTGGATTTACTAATCCAATCAGATCAAGTAAAAAAAAGTAGAAACAATGGTGATGTTCAAATGTGAAAATGTATGAATTAACTCTGTCCCTACATGTTGTTTCTTCAGTAAAATAAAACAGGGACATTTGAAGTAGCTACAGTAAATTAGATGGAAAATAAACGTGACAAAATGTGTCACTTTATAAAGTAAAGTCATGGGTAAGTGTTGAAAACCATCCACCCTTCCTCCTCATGGTGTGTTGTGGTTTATCCACCCTGTTCCCTCACTCCAGTGGTTTCAATACTCTCCCAGGGTTTTTTCCTGAGCCCTGTTACCGTTCAACCAACGTGTAAAAGATACAGTTACCAAAACAGTGTAGTCAGCGAGGAAGTGATTACAAACTGATGCTCCAAATTCGCTATAAAATGAAAATCAATATTTCCACAAGTTGCTGCAACATAAAAGATAACCTTCATTGATTTTTCTAGACTTAGGCCTCTGTGATAAAATCTAATATAAATTTTCAGCCACACGGATTTGGATCAGAGCAAAGAGCAGGGACTGAGCGATAAGTTCCATTGCACATCTCTCATAGTGGATTTTTCCTCCTTCCTTCCAAAGGCAGAGCCCTAGCTATTTATAATTGGCACTGTGTGAGGAAAAGCTTCTATCAGGAATCTGTTCTAATTTTTATTACTGAGAAGCTAAAGCCTGTTCCAGATAATTTGGAATTTTCAGGGGAATTGTGATGGAGTTGATGGCAGCGCCGGACTGAATCCAGACAGGAGCTAACCTGTAATAGCCTCTGTGGCTGGGCTGATTAAATGTTGCCATAGATGAAAGACCTGCCATCACCGCAATAAAT
>NC_060191.1:15047583-15082583 GCF_021184085.1 Oncorhynchus gorbuscha
ATCCTGTACACGCACGTCTTCACTACTTAATAATGACTAGGAGGTACACATCCTGTACACGCACGTCTTCACTACTTAATAATGACTAGGAGGTACACATCCTGTACACGCACATGTTCACTACTTAATTATGACTAGGAGGTACACATCCTGTACACGCACATCTTCACTACTTAATAATGACTAGGAGGTACACATCCTGTACACGCACGTCTTCACTACTTAATAATGACTAGGAGGTACACATCCTGTACACGCACGCTTCACTACTTAATAATGACTAGGAGGTACACATCCTGTATACGCACGCTTCACTACTTAATAATGACTAGGAGGTACACATCCTGTACATGCACGCTTCACTACTTAATAATGACTAGGAGGTACACATCCTGTACACACACGCTTCACTACTTAATAATGACTAGGAGGTACACATCCTGTACACGCACGTCTTCACTACTTAATAATGACTAGGAGGTACACATCCTGTACACGCACGTCTTCCTACTTAATAATGACTAGGAGGTACACATCCTGTACACGCACGTCTTCACTACTTAATAATGACTAGGAGGTACACATCCTGTACATGCACGCTTCACTACTTAATAATGACTAGGAGGTACACATCCTGTACACGCACATCTTCACTACTTAATAATGACTAGGAGGTACACATCCTGTACACGCACGTCTTCCTACTTAATAATGACTAGGAGGTACACATCCTGTACACGCACGTCTTCACTACTTAATAATGACTAGGAGGTACACATCCTGTACATGCACGCTTCACTACTTAATAATGACTAGGAGGTACACATCCTGTACACGCACGTCTTCACTACTTAATAATGACTAGGAGGTACACATCCTGTACATGCACGCTTCACTACTTAATAATGACTAGGAGGTACACATCCTGTACATGCACGTCTTCACTACTTAATAATGACTAGGAGGTACACATCCTGTACATGCACGTCTTCACTACTTAATAATGACTAGGAGGTACACATCCTGTACACGCACATCTTCCTACTTAATAATGACTAGGAGGTACACATCCTGTACACGCACGCTTCACTACTTAATAATGACTAGGAGGTACACATCCTGTACACGCACGTCTTCACTACTTAATAATGACTAGGAGGTACACATCCTGTACACGCACGTCTTCACTACTTAATAATGACTAGGAGGTACACATCCTGTACATGCACGTCTTCACTACTTAATAATGACTAGGAGGTACACATCCTGTACACGCACGTCTTCCCTACTTAATAATGACTAGGAGGTACACATCCTGTACACGCACGTCTTCACTACTTAATAATGACTAGGAGGTACACATCCTGTACACGCACGTCTTCCCTACTTAATAATGACTAGGAAGTACACATCCTGTACACGCACGTCTTCACTACTTAATAATGACTAGGAGGTACACATCCTGTACACGCACGTCTTCACTACTTAATAATGACTAGGAGGTACATATCCTGTACACGCACGTCTTCACTACTTAATAATGACTAGGAGGTACACATCCTGTACACGCACGTCTTCACTACTTAATAATGACTAGGAGGTACACATCCTGTACACGCACGTCTTCCTACTTAATAATGACTAGGAGGTACACATCCTGTACACGCACGCTTCACTACTTAATAATGACTAGGAGGTACACATCCTGTACACGCACGTCTTCACTACTTAATAATGACTAGGAGGTACACATCCTGTACACGCACGTCTTCACTACTTAATAATGACTAGGAGGTACACATCCTGTACACGCACGTCTTCACTACTTAATAATGACTAGGAGGTACACATCCTGTACACGCACGTCTTCACTACTTAATAATGACTAGGAGGTACACATCCTGTACACGCACGTCTTCACTACTTAATAATGAATAGGAGGTACACATCCTGTACACGCACGTCTTCACTACTTAATAATGAATAGGAGGTACACATCCTGTACACGCATGTCTTCACTACTTAATAATGACTAGGAGGTACACATCCTGTACACGCACGTCTTCCTACTGTTTGGCTTCGGTCAGAGAAATAACACTGAACGCCTCAGTTCTCGCTATTTGAATTTCCTATTTGAATTCAATTGGGGACTTATTTGATCTTTGCATGTAACTTAGGGCTCGGCTCCTGGAGCCATGAGAAACTATGTGAGCACATAATAGAGAAGCGACAGCCAGCGATGTGTTCACCTGTATGGTACATTACTGTTCCCCCAGGGTCACTGAACCATCCAGGTGGCTCATACTCCGGACAGCTCCACTTTAAACACACAGGAATAAACACACGGAGGGGCCTTTGTTCAAAGACGACATGAAGAGACAAAGTCTATCAGCCATTAAGGTCACAAGCTATCCCTCCACACATAAACACAGACCTAGGATCAGTCAGAAGTCAGTGAAGACAAACAATCACATTCAAGGCAAGATGACCCAAAACAAATAGGTGTAAACGGTGAACGAAAAATCAAAAAAGAAATAGTCTCACTGTGGTTACAGATACTGTGAGGGTTAAAAGGTAGTGTCTCAAATCTGATGCTTGAATAAAGCCCGGATAAACCTCAATGCCCCTTTCAGGTACAGCCTTGGATTTTAATACGTTCCTTTGAACTCTTATGTCTTCTCTGTGAAGTCAGAAATCACCATGCAATGAAAAAGGCATCTACGTGGCATTATATGTAAGGAAGCTGTTTTGCACAAACCTCTTGGCCATCCCCGAACCGAAGAAAAATCCTTACCTACTGATATTTGCATAATCATTTGATTGTATACCTATGACACAGAAACATAATTATTTGATTGTTTAACTATGACACAGAAACATAATCATTTGATTGTTTAACTATGACACAGAAACATAATCATTTGATTGTTTAACTATGACACAGAAACATAATCATTTGATTGTATAACTAATCATTTGATTGTTTAACTATATGACACAGAAACATAATCATTTGATTGTTTAACTATGACACAGAAACATAATCATTTGATTGTTTAACTATGACACAGAAACATAATCATTTGATTGTTTAACTATGACACAGAAACATAATCATTTGATTGTTTAACTATATGACACGGACGCACCAATTCCCTCAAAACTGTGACAGAAACATAATCATTTGATTGTTTAACTATGACACAGAAACATAATCATTTGATTGTTTAACTATATGACACAGAAACATAATCATTTGATTGTTTAACTATATGACACAGAAACATAATCATTTGATTGTTTAACTATGACACAGAAACATAATCATTTGATTGTTTAACTATGACACAGAAACATAATCATTTGATTGTTTAACTATGACACAGAAACATAATCATTTGATTGTTTAACTATGACACAGAAACATAATCATTTGATTGTTTAACTATGACACAGAAACATAATCATTTGATTGTATACCTATGACACAGAAACATAATCATTTGATTGTTTAACTATGACACAGAAACATAATCATTTGATTGTTTAACTATGACACAGAAACATAATCATTTGATTGTATACCTATGACACAGAAACATAATCATTTGATTGTATACCTATGACACAGAAACATAATCATTTGATTGTATACCTATGACACAGAAACAGTTTGATTCTCGCGTGCACTTTAGATAAATGGGGATCTTAATAAATCCCCTTTAAAGACCGGTCATATTTACACTGAGGTAAGTAAATAAGATAAAGATGGTGAACTTGCCCCCACTAAATGTATTAGACGTGAACTCCCTTATCACAGTCTCAGCACACGGACTGTTAAAAGATGGGGTTCCAGGACGGGAAATGGTCTTTGTTACCCAATTAGTTTCCTGACGACCCTGTGGTGTAATATTCCTGTTTTGACAGCCTCATAAACACACACACAAACATACACACACACTGCTATGTGCTGGACCACCAGGCCTGTGAAGCCAACACTGTCCAGGCCTCCTCTCCTCTGGTCTTATCTGGGTTCTTTATCTCAAAGCCTCCGCTGATAGAAGACCCATATGACCACCGACCAAATCAGCATTCTTCACGGAATACTGTCATTTTCTGCTGTTCATCCATCTGGAGTCATTTGACAGGGTTTTGTCTTTGGGCTTTGGTGGGCCCCGAGCCAGGCTAGCAAGGCTGGGGGGCTGGAATACTGGGGGGCTGGAGGCCGGGACAGGGCGGACTTATCAGAGGCCGGCAGCAGGGATTCGCTCGTCGTTGGAGGAGGTGAAGCAAGCAAAGCCTCCACTGTGTTCCTAGACTCCTCCACCAGCACAACCAAGAGGAAAGAGAACACAGCAGCCCAGCCTAACCTAACCTCACGTAGAGACTTAGTCTAAGTCCTAAATGGCACCCTATGCATTCCTTATATAGTGCACTACTTTTCACCAGGGCCCATGTAGTGCACTATATAGGGAATAAGAATAAGGTGCAATTTCAGAGTGGGTCTTAGAGTGGCCTGGTTTACGTGTGGGGAGATGTGATGTGGTGGCAGCATGCTATAAATAATGGATGTCATCAGTGACATGGCATCAAAGGGTCCTGAAAACATCAAGCAGCCTACATGTTATGATGCTTTCTTAAAGATATCTGTTTTAAGCATTTATTCTTTGTTCAGACAGATTAGAAACAGCGCGGGAGACAGATTAACAGGAGACAAAAAGTGGGAAGACGGCGATTGAATCCCGGTCTCCAGGGTTGCATACATGTACCTACTGTAGACCAGCAGACCATGGGGCCTGCACGTAATGATGCATTCTAGTGGGATGAGAAACATAGTTGTCTAGGAATGAAAGTTCTCCACAATGCTGATACCATAATGATAAGGATGAGGAAGCACTGTAACATGTGTTTTAGGTCATTATAGACGAGTGTGTGTGTGTGTGTGTGTGTGTGTGTGTGTGTGTGTGTGTGTGTGTGTGTGTGTGTGTGTGTGTGTGTGTGTGTGTGTGTGTGTGTGTGTGTGTGTGTGTGTGTGTGTGTGTGTGTGTGTGTGTGTGTGTGTGTGTGTGTGTGTGTGTGTGTGTGTGTGTGTGTGTGTGTTGACTGCTGAAGGGAATGATGGTCAGTACTCTAAAACTTTAACCAGCACCATAAATAACTTTAGTCCCCACTGTAATGTAGAATACTATCAGGAGTTTGCAAATGGAAACAATCACAGATTATCTGGAGCACTTCTCAGGGAAGTTGTTTTAACATATCACAAGTACTGCCATGACAGAGACAGATGGCAAAGCAGCTGGCACCACTCCACTTCTTTTCACTTTTCTGTTTTCCCTCCAACTGCAATGGAGGTCTGTTGTGTATGTTAATGGATATCTACTCTTTCGTTTGACATAGACACTCACATTGACTTTTCTAAGTTACACACTATGACTTTTCTCAAAGGTTTAGGAATGTCAATGAATGTTTCCTCTAGATTGGGTACTTGTTGGGTAATGATGTGTTGTAGACACAGTGTACCGAGACAGACAGTTTAGAACGATTTAGATCAAGTTCAAATTCACAGTTCACACATTTCCTTCTTTTATAGGATGCAATATATCTTGCCGAATGAATCAAATATTCCTGAATATTGTTCGTATCAGGTGTTGAATTATGTTTATTGAGGAGGATAAGCATTCTACACCCCTGTACTGCATGTTATACACAGACTACACAAAACATTAAGAACACCTTCCTAACATTGAGTCGCACCTCCTATTGCCCTCAGACCAGCCTCAATTCATCGGGGCATGGACACAGCAAGGTGTCGAAAGCGTTCCACAGGGATACTGGCCCATGTTGACTCCAATGCTTGAAACAGTTGTGCCAAGGTGGATGGATGTCATTTGGGTGGAGGATCATTTTTGATACACACGGGAAACTGTTGAGCATGAAAACCCCAGCATCGATGCAGTTCTTGACACATTCAAACCGGTGCATCTAGCACCTACACCATACCCCGTTCAAAGGCACTTAAATCTTCTGTCTTGTCCATTAACATTCTGAATGACACACATACACAATCCATCTCGATTGTCCCAAGGCTTAAAAATCCATCTTTAACCTGTCTCCTCCCCTTCATCTACACTGATTGAAGTGGATTTAATAAGTGACATCAATAAGGGATCATAGCTTTCACCTAGATTCGCCTGGTCAGTTTATGTCATGGAAAGAGTTGTTCCTAATGTTTTGTATCTCTCTCTCTCTCTCTCTCTCTCTCTCTCTCTCTCTCTCTCTCTCTCTCTCTCTCTCTCTCTCTCTCTCTCTCTCTCTCTCTCTCTCTCTCTCTCCTCTCTCTCCTCTCTCCTCTCTCTCTCTCTCTCCCTCTCTCTCCTCTCTCTCCCTCTCTCTCTCTCCCTCTCCTCTCCCTCTCTCTCCCTCTCTCTCTCTCTCTCTCTCTCTCTCTCTCCTCTCTCTCCCTCTCACTCTCTCTCTCAAGCCCCAACTCAACATAAAAAGCATCCGTTCTCTCTGCAACATTTAGTGTACAGATCCATTCCCTGTATGTATAGTGAGATTGAGTAAACTATGTAGCCATCACAGCAGTGCTGCAAGGCACAAAGCAAGTCAGTGAATTCTGCCTTCCTTATCTGGGGACCAGCCATATCTGTTTGTGGTGATGTAAGGACAGGAGAATGTCAGGTTCACTTGTAGATCAAGTCAACCATGCATTATCTCAAACAGTGGAGCTCAGCCCCAACAGCCCCAACCCCAGTAGCACTGAGCAGCACTGAGCCCTTCACAGCTAATACACCACGGCATGGCGGCATGGCCACAGGATGGATCCCAGCAGAGCACAGAGAGAGGAGCCATAGAAAGGAGCTTAGAAAGACACCAAACAATGGCCCCGGGGCCTGGATACCCCCCTCTGACATAGGTCATAACCCTAGTCTCCATTCGACTCACAAGTATGCCTAACCAAGCGTTGTTGTCAGATCTTTGTCATCGAGCTGATGGTTTAGACTGAGAGAGGGATGAATTCAGAGGAATACGTGTTTTCTTTATCAAAATAATGCGGTATAACGTGAACTCTTTAATGTGTGTGCTGGTCAATAACAGTGTTGATAGAAATGTGGGGCGCAGTGAATGTCAGAGAGACCGCCAGATAATTACCATTTTACCCATCTGAAGAGACCCCAGTCTTAATATTGGTTTAAGCCCAAGAAATAATTGATGCATGCAATCACAAATTGGTTCCCAGCCTAAAATTTAGGGCCATTATTTCATTAGATGGAGCCACATTCTTTATGCCAAAATTATTTGTGTGTCCAACATAGAAATTCAAATCCGGTTAGTGCAGATATTTGTCTGGTTTTACCAACCACATCCAAGAGGGTATTACTTTCAGACAGAAAGGATAGGTCGACTTTATATACAAAATACAATCTTTTGGTTATTTCTTAGTGTGCTGTATGGTGCTGTGGCAGTCAGTGTGTTGCCAGTAAGTAGTAGCAGAGAGGTGGTGTACTGTAACTACTATCTCATGGGGTGTCTTCTTGCATATGCAATTGGATGTTATACTGTAAATAATTGCCTGGGCATGTGCCAGTGTGATGATGATGATGATGATGATGAGTTGTGTGCTTGCATGTGTGTGCATGCTTACGTGTGAGTGTGAGTATGCGTTTGTATGCACGCGAGTACGTGTGTGCATGCTTACGTGTGAGTGTGAGTATGCGTTTGTATGCACGCGAGTACGTGTGTGCATGCTTACGTGTGAGTGTGAGTATGCATTTGTATGCACGCGAGTACGTGTGTGCATGCTTACGTGTGAGTGTGAGTATGCGTTTGTATGCACGCGAGTACGTGTGTGCATGCTTACGTGTGAGTGTGAGTATGCGTTTGTATGCACGCGAGTACGTGTGTGCATGCTTACGTGTGAGTGTGAGTATGCGTTTGTATGCATGCGAGTACATGTGTGTGGGCGCACACCCGCATGCGCGCGGACCTCTGTGTGCGCGTCTGCCCCATCCGTACTCCACTCTCAAGTCCCACTGATTCTCCTTTCCAGCCATGTTGAATCCTCTTTCCTTATCAGGCCAGCCCAGGCCTGCATCAGGCTCTCCTTGCTATGACAGAGGCTACAACAATAGGCCTGCGATACCGCTGCTTAGCGCTGCGTTTCGAAGGGGAAACCTGCCACGGGCGCAGATTAACAACAACACACACACACACAAAAAATAGATTGCAGCCTCCAAAACAAAACATTTTTCAGAATGCCTTCTCTTGATTAATGAAGCAATGACAAGAAGAAAAATATAATTTCGGAGCAGAAAAATCCGCGCCACCACTTGTTCAAGTTTAGGGGGTAGCTAACAATAAACATATTGACGGAAGAGGGTGGGAACCGGGAGGAGATAAATGTCTGAGTGATGGCTTGAATCATTTTTCTGCTTTTTTTGGAGCATGGACGGCAGGACCTCATTCCTCACCTTGTTCTAAATGACACTATAAAACCCCTCCTGGGCCAGACAGACACCACCTCTCTCCCAGCTGCAAATTAGGACAGTATCTTGTCATTTCCCCTTTTGTCTCCACTCTCTAGGTAAGACTCTCTGTTCACAACCAAAAGGAGAGTCTACTCTTCTCAGAAAACACACATAATACTACTGACGATAAAGAATACTGTAGCAGCTAGCCTCAATCACATGGTTGCAGTATATAATACACATATTTCTGACAAAATTCATGATAGAAATGTAGAACCTATTTTTAAGAACTGTGAAACTAAAACTATGTCTTAATATCTTAATGTGAACACAAACATTTTTAAGAACATGACACGGTGTTTGTCTCTGCATTCTGCTTCACATGGGACAACATTTCCACTGCCAGCTGCTTCCCTGATGTGGCTTCCTGTCTCTCCACTCAGAAACACATCACACCGGATGATATATCACGGACAATATAGCTTACAATATACAAAAACATTGTCTCTTGTTCTTTTTCTTTTCCTTCTGATATATAAGGCACAACAACAACAAATGTAGTGTTCCCAGGATATGGCCAATAATGATATAAACTCACCTGCCTCCTGTTTTCTGTTGTCTGTTTTAGGGGTTGACCTCAATACATACACTTCCCTAAATATCTTTGCATCACTACCAGTTGAGGGCTAAAGTAAAAAGATCAGCAGTCACTGAAACCAGGCCTTACAATAGACCTTTATAATGAGCATTATGAGCATAGAGCAGGAGGCTCCAGCCTCAGCAACACGCATCTAGAACAGACAGGCCTCCAAATCCGCAGCTTATTATTAGCCTGAATCAATTATCAACACCTAGAGACAGAACCCAGCTAACCACAACACTGGGGCCTACTCTGGCCCAGCCGTGGGCCTTTTTTCACATCCTGTCCCGCTTTGTGTAATTACTACTTTTAAGACACCTGCTACTCAATAGCTTCGACACAGACGTGTCATTTAGCCCCCGATTGCAGACATTTATGTCTCAGTGTCACTATTCATTTGGGTTCATTTGGGAGTGTTGGCTGGTTGGGCCGTGCGTGTCTGGGCTGGCTGAATGTGCTTGTCGCTCACCTGCTTGTGTGGAGGGGCTGGCTGGTGTAATTGGAGCTTAATAGTCTGATTGATCAGGGGAAGAAGTGAGAGAAGTGAAGGATGAGGCTGAGCGCTGGCAGCTCCATCAGTCAGAGAGGAGAAGAGAGAGAGAAAAACAGGGTACTGACAAGCTGGGGTTGCAGCTTTGGACAGCTCACTTTCTATCTCTGTCTGGGCTCTCGCTCAATGGTCTCTCATTCTCTCTCTGGGCCCTCTCCCTCTCCCTCTCTCTCTCTATCTCTCTTCTCTGGGCCCTGTGCCTCTCCCTATCTCTCGTCACTCTCCCTCTATCTCTCGTCACTCTCCCTCTATCTCTCTGGGCCCTCTCCCTCTCTCTCTCTCTCTCTCTCTCTCTATCTCTCTTCTCTGGGTCCTGTGCCTCTCCCTATCTCTCGTCACTCTCCCTCTATCTCTCTGGGCCCTCTCCCTCCCTCTGTGCCCTCTCCCTCTCCTTCACACACTACACAATACTCCAACACTAGGCAGTTACTCTGTTTAGACTTCAGCCCTTGTGTCCTTCTGGGATAAATAATTTACTGAGAGAACATTCTATTTCTATGGTTGATACAACACACACACCGAGAACCTAAAATCAGTTCAATGTATTCCATCATTAAAGTACCACTTATATTTATTTCTTTGAAGACAACATCAAGTAGGAAAAAGGGGGGGGGGGGTTAGACCTAGTGTGATCATCTAACACTGATAAAGCATGAAAAACAACTTTGGTTGGAGTGTCTAATCAGAGGTGTGTGTGTGTTAACAAGTTCCTATAGCAGCAGCAGGCTGTGTGTGGATAGCTACAGTACCTCACAACAAACCCAGCACCCCTGCGGCCTGGGGCTGCTGCCACGACCTTCCATCAGCTGTGAAATCTGCTTTCCTCTTTGATAAAGGCTGGAGATGTAACCCTATCTCTGTCCTACAGATGTCTAGATTACCTGTCATGCTCTTCCCCCCTGTTTGTCCTCTCTCACTTTCCTCTTGTCTGTTAGTCCCGCCTTGACAACTGTAATGCACCACTATTTCCCCCAGCATCATCCATCACTCCCTAGCCATAGAGACCCAGAGTAGACACATAGAGACCCACAGCAGACTCACAGTAGACCCATAGAGAGCCACAGCAGACCCATAGAGAGCCACAGCAGACCCACAGCAGACCCACAGTAGACCCATAGAGAGCCACAGCAGACCCACAGCAGACCCACAGTAGACCCATAGAGAGCCACAGCAGACCCACAGAGACCCACAGTAGACCCATAGAGAGCCACAGCAGACCCACAGCATACCCACAGTATACCCATAGAGAGCCACAGCAGATCCACAGCAGACCCACAGTAGACCCATAGAGAGCCACAGCAGACTCACAGTATACCCATAGAGAGCCACAGCAGACCCACAGTAGACCCATAGAGAGCCACAGCAGACCCACAGTATACCCATAGAGACCCACAGCAGACTCACAGTATACCCATAGAGAGCCACAGCAGACCCACAGCAGACCTACAGCAGACTCACAGTATACCCATAGAGAGCCACAGCAGACCCACAGCAGACCCACAGTAGACCCATAGAGAGCCACAGCAGATCCACAGTATACCCATAGAGAGTCATAGAGACCCAGAGTAGACCCATAGAGACCCACAGCAGACCCACAGTATACCCATAGAGAGCCACATCAGACCCACAGTAGACCCATAGAGAGCCACAGCAGACCCACAGTAGACCCATAGAGACCCACAGCAGACCCACAGTAGACCCATAGAGAGCCACAGCAGACCCACAGTAGACCCATAGACCCACAGCAGACCCATAGAGACCCACAGGAGACCCATAGAGACCCACAGCAGACCCACAGTAGACCCATAGAGACCCACAGTAGATCCATAGAGACCCACAGTAGATCCACAGCAGACCCACAGTAGACCCATAGAGACCGACAGCAGACCCACAGTAGACACATAGAGACCCACAGCAGACCCACAGTAGACCCATAGAGACCCACAGCAGACCCACAGTAGACCCATAGACCCACAGTAGACCCACAGGAGACCCATAGAGACCCACAGCAGACCCACAGTAGACCCATAGAGACCCACAGTAGATCCATAGAGACCCACAGTAGATCCACAGTAGACCCATAGAGACCAACAGTAGACCCACAGTAGACCTACAGTAGACCCATAGAGAACCACAGTAGACCCATAGAGACCCACAGTAGTCCCATAGAGAACCACATTAGACCCATAGAGAGCCACAGCAGACCCACAGTACACCCATAGAGATTAACAGTAGATCCACAGAGAGACACAGTAAACCCACAGTAGACCGATAAGAGACCCACAGAGACCCACAGTAGACCCATAGAGACCCACAGTAGTCCCATAGAGACCCACAGCAGACCCACAGAGACCCACAGCAGACCCACAGTAGACCCATAGAAACTAACAGTAGACCCATAGAGACCCACAGCAGACCCACAGAGACCCACAGTAGACCCATAGAGCCCCAGAGTAGTCCCATAGTGAACCACAGTAGACCCACAGAGAGCCACAGTATACCCACAGTACACCCATAGAGACTAACAGTAGATCCACAGAGAGACACAGTAAACCTACAGTAGATCCATATAGACCCATAGAGAGCCACAGTAGACCCATAGAGACCCACAGCAGACCCACAGTAGACCCATAGAGAGCCACAGTAGACCCATAGAGCCCCACAGTAGACCCATAGAGACCCACAGTAGACCCACAGCAGACCCACAGTAGACCCACATTAGTCCCACAGTAGACCCACAGCAGACCCACAGAGACCCACAGTAGACCCATAGAGATGCACAGTAGACCCATAGAGACCTAGAGTAGACCCACAGTATACCCATAGAGACCCATAGAGACCCACAGTAGACCCACAGTAGTCCCATAGAGACCCATAAGAGACCCACAGTAGACCCACAAGAGACCCACAGTAGACCCACAGTAGACCCATAGAGACCTACAGTAGACCCATAGAGATCTACAGTAGACCCACAGTCGACCCATAGAGACCCACAGTCAACCCATAAGAGACCCACAGTAGACCCATAGAGACTAACAGTAGACCCATAGAGACCCACAGTAGACCCATAGAGAGCCACAGTAGACCCATAGAGACCCACAGTAGACCCATAGAGAGCCACAGTAGACCCATAGAGAGCCATAGAGACCCACAGTTGATACATAGAGACCCACAGCAGACCCATAGAGACCTATATCAGGGTTCAGCTAGAACTGAAACTGTATTGGTAGTGGATCTGAAAAATCCTGAGCCAATGGGAAATGAGGAATATATGTATAATTATTTGACTACATGTACCGTACATATGAGTGAAAATAGCTGTAAGTACTGTAGTAGGGCTGGGATGATACCAGTATCGCCATACTCTGTCTGTGTTATTGACTGTACGTTTGTTTATTCCATGTGAAACTCTGTGTTTATTTATCTGTCATTTTACCAGGTAAGTTGACTGAGAACACGTTCTCATTTGCAGTTACAGGGGAGAGGAGGGGGATGAATGAGCCAATTGTGTTGTTGTTTGTGTTGCACTGCTTTGCTTTATCTCGCCAGGTCGCAGTTGTAAATGAGAACTTGTTCTCAACTGGCCTGGTTAAATAAAGGTGAAATAAAATAATGAAAATACTCATTAGTATCGTGGTAAGAAAACAAAACAGGATACCATCCCTAATGTTAGAAACAGACATCATTATGTTGTCACATTGATTTATTGATTTATTTTCAAGCTATAACACACGACATTTTACACAGCAGGGGTTTGGTCTGCTTTGTGTTTACATTTTTGCCATGGAAAAAATATTGCGATACTGATATCGTCCCCCTTCCCCCCAAAGAAAGTAAACGCTGACCAATGCTGAATAAAGTAATACCAGCAACCAAAGAACTGTCTCGCAATATTTGTGTAAACGCTCGCTTAATTAATAAAAAAAGGTTGCTACTTTCTCTTAGTCCCTCCACTACACCACTGGTGATGAGAAACCTTGCCTGAGACCTGAAAAATCGCATTAGCTCCTCCATCTTAAATCCTCAGCTTTAGCTCAGCGAGCTAACACAGTTTGCATGCAGTTACCACTCGTCCCCTCTGCCTCCTGAACACTACACTTCTCATTGGTGTAATCATCAGACTCACAACTGGCCACCCCTGACAATCTCTGCTACTACTATAATGGACAGCACTACAAGTGCAAGCTTTATGGAATAATCACAATGAATTTCTGCATCGTGGGACTTTTTCAAGTGGTGAGACCGCATGACACACAGTACTAGCTAACTTTGAATGTATGCTACAATCATGGAAGACGCCTTGATCTAGATACGGAAGTCTGCGAGTGACGTGTCTGAAAGACCCCTTTCGATTCCATCGAGGGCATATCAATATCACACAAGAAGGTCCCGTGTTTCCAGCTTGGATTTCAAAGAGTGAGAGAGAAGGACAGGTGACGTTAATGCCTTAGAGCTGCCATGCCAGTGGGTAATTCCTTCACCTCTGTGGTTTCACAATCTAACACAGAGAGAAGAGATGTAATAGTCCCTAGAGGTCATACTTCATGAGAATGACTGAGAGCCCCTCTTGGGTGAATGAAGTAGAGACTCACGAAACAATCAGAGTTTATTTCTGCCTTCAAATGCTTTATACTGCCTTCCTGACCCTGTAGAGGAACACGAGGCTGGTCTGACATGCATCAAAACTACCCAGCTTTCTCTTTTCATTCTCCTTTACATTGCTACTTTCTCTTAGTCCCTATTTTATTTCCCCTCGTAAGGCTTTCTCTGGTTGGGTATGGCAGTATATCGTTAAGACGCAGAATACAACTAAGTCCCTTTCCTCCCTCAGTAGAAAACAAGAGCTAAAATACCTTTCTGTGGAAGTTGCCAATGTTTTTTTTTTTTTTACAGTACTACTGTATATATACACCAGCAAAACTCCTTAACGACCAGGTGGTGGGTAAATTAAGCCATGCAGTGTAAGAGGAGTCACTGATGGAAATAGGAGGGAATTGATTGCCAGCTTTCTTGTTTATCTATAGGTACGGCAAATTTAAAGTATGTTCGTATCACAGTAAAACAGGCAGCTCAATAAAACCAAAATAAGTTACTGGAATTCAGCTTTAATGAGGTATTGTGAGAAGCTGCTAACAGCCAGCAGCTCATTTGAGAGATGACTGAGACTAAGAGAAGAGAGAGGAGAGCAAGCAGCGAAGCATAGCATATGTACCCATGAGAATAGACACAGAAAGGAGAGATCCTTAAAGGCAATATGCCAGAGAGCTCTTCCTCTCCCTTTAATTGAGAGAAGATGTTTGGTTCTTTATAACCCCTCCACAAGCCATTACAGGTGAAGCCTAGCACCTGCCTCAGTTAGACGCCTGAAGATAGGAGGATCTCAGGGAAGGATTCAGGCGAAGGCAGAGGGCTGTAACTAACAATCTAGAACATTACAATATTGTCCAACAGCTCAGTCTCTTAGAATGTGTACAGTTTAAAATGTATTTAGTTAGTTACTACATCTTAACTTCATGTTTATGAAGTATACAAATGTAGGAAACCTTTAGTACAAATACTCTGATAACTGCATCTCAACCATATGAGGATGCATTTGACACTAGTTGTTCACTCTGAGGGCAATAGACTGTCACATTGGCTATCCACCTTTCATGTAAATTCATGCAAAAATGGAAGAGAACTATATTTGCATGTCATGCTCAGTAGTGGCTTGAGGTGTTCATCCTTAGAATCACTCTTTGCTTGAGGATAACAGGCCTGGACCCGAAAAGAGTCCATATTTCATGGTTAGATGAAATATTTAAAGCCATTGATGACTTTAGAACCGTGAGGGGAGCTTAGAAAACAATCAGAAACAGCTCAGAGAATGATTTAATAAAGTTATATGGTTAAAGAAATCCACAAGAACGCAGAGGGCCTCTGAGTCTAAAATCCTAGTGGACTTTTCCTTATGTTTCTTAACAGGATGAATATGAGATTGGTTACAATTTTTAATAAGAATTTTCTTAATTAATCCAAATGCAAAATGAAATATCAAAACCCTGGAGGACTCGTCGTTTCACCAGAGCACCAGGTCAACATATTTTCTAGCCGTTAAAGAGGAACTTCACTGAGATGTCTTAAGACAAGAGGGGCCAGCTGATTGGTGTAAAGCTGGGGTGAGAATAGTAACATCCAATATAATGGATCGTTAGTTCATTGAATCGAGGGTCTGGACTCGAATAAAAAATTCACCAATTAAAGTGTTTAGTCTTAAAATGTGCAGATTAAATGGTTGAAATGAATGCACACCAAAGCCTTTTGTGAGGGCCAATTTGATCCCTGAAAAGTCAACTCTGTGGGTCTGACTCTGTCATGGGAATTCCCTCCTCCTTCCAGTAGAATAGGCTTTACCCACCCACTCTCACTGTATGATATTGGTGGAAGGAACTTCTAGTAGCCTGGCGGGCAAGGCCTCTAGGAACGACAGATGACTGATGAACTAAATATACTAACTTTTTTTTAGCAAAGTGAAGGTTAGGTTATGGACCAAATGAGTGACAGATAATTTGACGTTATTCTCTGTTTCTTCATGTTCCCAGAGCAGCCCCAGTAACAATGTGACTCTGACAGAATCAGTGAAAGACAGACATTAAAAGCACCTACCATGCCACTGCCATCCATGTTCATCTCCATCTTCCCGTTGAACGGTCCCCACGTGGTTCCCACAGGGAGCTGCTGGCGGCTGTGGATCCGACGCTCCCCATCCTTGTGGAACGCATCCAGCTCTCCTATAAAACACCAAGCATCGAAACGGTCATCATGTCATAAAACACCAAGCATCGAAACGGTCATCATGTCATAAAACACCAAGCATCGAAACGGTCATCATGTCATAAAACACCAAGCATCGAAACGGTCATCATGTCATAAAACACCAAGCATCGAAACGGTCATCATGTCATAAAACACCAAGCATCGAAACGGTCATCATGTCATAAAACACCAAGTATCGAAACGGTCATCATGTCATAAAACACCAAGCATCGAAACGGTCATCATGTCATAAAACACCAAGCATCGAAACGGTCATCCATTTCATAAAACACCAAGCATCGAAAGGGTCATCATGTCATAAAACACCTAGCATCGAAACGGTCATCATGTCATAAAACACCAAGCATCGAAACGGTCATCATGTCATAAAACACCAAGCATCGAAACAGTCATCCATTTCATAAAATCAAGAATCTCAAAACAGTCAGCCAAATCCTCCAGTTTCCTAGAACACAGTCATTTGTAGAATTTGTCCTTAAATAAGATCATTATAAAAGTGCTCCTCTTTCTTTTTCTGTGATAGGCATCTTGTGAAGTGTCCTGCTATTTGGTACATTTTTTTATACATACACATCACATTTTTACAATGTACAAATAATAATATCCATAGAAAAATATGTTTTATTGTTACATGCCCAAGATAGGTGCAGTGAAATGTGTTGTTTTACATGGTCAGCCATAGTAGTACAGGACCCCTGGAGCAAATGAAGGTTAAGTGCCTTGCTCAAGGGCACATTGAGAGATTACTATTTTTCCCCCATGCATATACATCTACAGTCCCTCGTGTCCATAAAACAGTAAACAGAAATAATGAATCCATCATCATCATCATCATCATCAGTTGGAGTGTTTCAAATCAAAACAAATCAAAACAACAGACCGGTAACTTTGCCTGAAAGGTGTCTTCTCTAGAGATAATCTCAGTGAGACATCGCAGGGCCAGGCTCAGTGACTGGCAGGCGGCGAGAGAGGCAGCGGATTGATCCAGGAAGAAGCTAGGCCCCTTGTGCCTAGTGCACAGCTACACTTAATGAACTGTGTAACAGAATAGCACTGTTAGCGCAGCTAGTTAAAACACCCCCGCTATCTTATCTCTTAGATTCAGTGTACTTTTTTAGGACGGTGATTAATCAAATAGTTATGATAATTGGGGCCGTAGCGTGGTCACCGCTGGGTTTCTGGGGGAGAGGAAAGTCACGCAGGCCTCTCAAGTGCACATTTCCGCCTGGTCGCCTTGACAACCTCTGAGTGCCCTGGTTGGAGGATTTAGACCCTCAACCCCCTCAAGCGCTATCTGCTCTATCTTCCTGTTGAACATCTACTCTCCCTCTGACTGAAGCCAGGTGTTATGATTGTCTTCAGCACTCTAACTTATCACCCTTTTATTGAGGCACATTTTCACATAATGTTCCCGCCTTTGTTACTGTAAAGTGAATGTAATATACAGTACGGCACAATCTAAACAGACCCAGAGGGTGTTCATGCATTTCTCATAGTTGATACGTTCTTACTGTAATTACCACACATGTATGAACCATACATTTAGTTTGCAACACTTATTTGAACCTAGATGTGCACTGATGTTGTTGCTAATCAGTATTCTGGGCATGTATTCCATGCATGTTGAGTGAAGTGAAATGATCACTGAACTTTATAATAACACTCCTGTGATATAATGACCTATTCAGACGAGGTCTATTCTGTAAATATCAGCCTTGTATCTGTGACACGCTATTGTGTCAGTCTGTTTGTATGGAAATGCCTTCATCTAATGTGCTCCTTCTCGTGCATAAACAACATTGGGTGACGGGTGGCTACGCTGTTGTTGTTTCCTAAAGATCACACACACCTGGATCAAATCACACCCTGGAGTCAGGAAGACTTCATTTTCTTTTGATCAGCTACACCCTCCGCTATAAAATACACCTGCATTTCAAGAACATTACAGCCCAAACAATTACTTGATGTTGGATAAATGTACAAATATATGCCAAAACTAGAGTAATATTCTCATCTCAATACTGCAAACGTTCCTTTTTGTTTGATACCAATGACACCACTGCCTACTGTATGTCCAGACAACTTTATTTTGTGGAAGAATGAACTGGGATGATTATCTCTCTCCTCCTCCTCCTCTCTGTCTGTTGCCCACTGCGTTACTGACGGTGTGGTGGAAGGTGGCTAAGCTCATTAAGAGGGAAATGATGAAACATTGGAGCACAGCTGGCCAACATCAGAGGCAGCAGGCTCCCTCAGTGCGATGCAAGGGAGAAGGAGCACATGCAGCCACCGCTTGATGCATTCTGTCTGTCCTCTGATAAGAGCGAGGCCCTTTAACCACTTGGATGCTAGTTCCTGTTTAGCCCTGTTGACACACCGACCGCTAGCTACAGCCTTCCCCAGCGGGCGGGTAGTCTCTCTATCTTTCTCTCTCTCTTTCTCCCCCTCACTCTCTCCCCCTCCCCTCTCTCAAGTCAATTCAATTCAAGAGGCTTTATTGGCATGGGAATAGATAGATAATATACAAAAGTGAAGTAAACAATACAAATGAACAGTAAACATTATACTCACAGATGTTCCCAAAAACATGAAGACATTACAAATGTGATATTATGTAACAGTGTTGTAACGATGTACAAGTGGTTAAAGTACTCTCTCTCTCTCTCTCCTCCCCCTCCCCTCTCTCTAGTTGATACGAGATGGGGGGATGGGAGTAGTAGGTGTGTGAGAGAGAAGGGAGGGGGGGGGTACAATTCAATTGGAGGTTCGAGGTCCTCATACAGTGTCTGTGTGCCAGTTGTTTGTGTCCCGTACCAAATGTTGCCTGAGGACCTTGGCTTCCAGCTGGTGTGTCACATCTGTTGCAGATACAATCCTCCGACCTCAACAAAAACACCAGCTGAAAAATAATAAGCCTTCATACTTTATCTCTCTATTTGCCACCAGCATTTAGGAGTCCACTATCTATAGAAAACAAATATATAGACATTCATTATGATAATAGACGACTGGTTTTATCTAAATGGGGTCTGTAGACAATCTATACTCCCTGATATCTATGTTATTTTGGATGGTCAAAGCGAAGAAGCCTCCTTTGGGAAATCTTTAGCCCAGCCAAAATGACCACTGTTTATCAAACTCTCTGAGGTGCTGAGACTACAACTCAAGTGCCAAAACTCTCACCGTCTCACTCTGCTTATTTCCTTAATAAACATTAATGACAAAGTAAAAAAGAAACACTCACTGTATAGAACCCTTTCTCACAAATCAAAGACAAGGCCTGAAGAAAGAGTGGCCTTCAGTGAGCTCCAGTACAGGGGGCTTTGACAAACCCTACCCGCTCTGTCCCCCTCAACGTCGCTCAACACCCAATAGTGAAATGCCACAGTTCTTGGCAAGAGCCAACTGATGATGTGACTAAAGAGTCACCCCCCCCCCCCCCATCGATAAGATCATCATCTGTCGCTAGACTCTGGGGCTGTTCCTGCTCTCTCTGGTCTCCACTGATACTTGGCAGCCCAATGAATGTCCCTTTGTGTGTGGAGAGATCCTCCTCAGATAGCAACCAAGATGCTCCACGCTGGCATCTGTTTGTTTTGCTGTTATGCGGACAGAGGGACAGAGAGAAAGAGGAATAGGGAACCTCATCGTCTCTCTCTGCGTCTCTCTTCACTGGCATAGCTCGGAATGCCAATGAGCAGTGTCTCAGTGGCAGGGTGCCATCTTGGTGTGATTTAAAGAATAGAAGGTGGAGGGGTGGGAGAGAGGGAGAGCGAGACAGACACCCCAAACCTGAACCCATCACCTCTTTTTAAATCCACTATTAGATCTCCAATAACATGACCTGTTATTTAAAATGAAGAACATTTGCCCTCACCTCAATTCAAGTGGTATCTATATAGGTACAGTCCACCGTTCAATCCATGTGAGCCAGTGAAGTATGTTCTGAATGGTGGCTGCAGTAGGTTCAGTAGTAAACAATCACTCAACCATAGTATCCCTTTCTATGTGGCAATATGGCATTCAAGGGACTCAGAATGTTACCCCAGAAATGTTACCACAGAAATGTTACCACAAAATCTCAATGTATAAATGTTTAAACACTGGTGGATTCCTAGTGGATGATGATGGATAGACTTTGTATTCAAATATTCCTCCATATAATAATGTACTCCACATCTCCTGGTGTGGAACTTCATCCAATTTGGATTGAACTTAATATCATTTCTCTACAGTGAGGGTCATAAATGACAAATGACAGGTGGCTGCAGATTAACAGTGTAGTGATTTAAAACATGAATATTAGTTCAGTGACCAACTGAAAACTAAGACTTACCTTGGTTGTCTATACATATTCTAGTTATATGTATTTATACCTAAATCATATTTCCTTGGTTAAATATGTTTTATAAACTAATAAAACCACTTTCCTATAATCCCTTGAATGTATCAATTAGAAATGAAATACAATCCAATGTAATATTTTTAGCTTAAAAACAACAATTCACTTGATATTCACTGGATATCATAAAATGGTAACAATTGAAACCATGTGACTCTATGTAGAGAGGTGTACAGTAGAGTAAGAGACTGCTGTGACAACGTTCAATAATAACCCCATGTCTGTCAGTTCAGAGACGCAGCTATCACAACCATCGCTACTAACAGAACAGGTTATAGAAGTGCCAAATGGGATACAAATGAATATACCACATGGAGCATATAGAGGGTGAAATGGAACGTACAGTATCTCTCCACAAAAGGTGCTACATCTCTAAAGGAGCAGAGATGTGATATGACATGTTACAGCTGAAGGAGAAATGCCAGCGCGCCTTGATAAGAGAGCGATGAACTTTCCTCCCCTTCCCCTAAACCTCCATTATCAGGTCCAAGAGAACAAAATGCATCATTTATAACCCAGAGCAGCACTATTATCTCTGGGAAAGATACTTGTTTTAAAACACAGATGGACCTCCTCCTCCTCCTCCTCCTCCTCCTCTCCCAGACGAGAACCCCCTGCTTGTCTGGCTCACACCCTCCTTTTGAGCAGCGGGAGGGAGGGGAAACTTGACTATTTTGGGAGAGCAAGTTTCCTAGACAACCGCATGTGCTAGGCTAAGACGAAGGGGTGCAGGGAAAGGGTTGGCCCCTATAGGTCAGCCTTGTTTTGAGGACACTCCTATAGGTCAGCCTTGTTTTGAGGACACTCCTATAGGTCAGCCTTGTTTTGAGGACATTCCTATAGGTCAGCCTTGTTTTGAGACCGGAGCCTATAGGTCAGCCTTGTTTTGAGGGCACTGCTATAGCTCAGCCTTGTTTTGAGACCGGAGCCTAGAGGTCAGCCTTGTTTTGAGGACACTGCTATAGGTCAGCCTTGTTTTGAGACCGGAGCCAATAGGTCAGCCTTGTTTTGAGGACACTGCTATAGGTCAGCCTTGTTTTGAGACCGGAGCCTATAGGTCAGCCTTGTTTTGATGACACTCCTATAGGTCAGCCTTGTTTTGAGATCCGGAGCCTATAGGTCAGCCTTGTTTTGAAGACACTGCTATAGGTCAGCCTTGTTTTGAGGACACTCCTATAGGGCAGCCTTGTTTTGAGATCCGGAGCCTATAGGTCAGCCTTGTTTTGAAGACACTGCTATAGGTCAGCCTTGTTTTGAGGACACTCCTATAGGGCAGCCTTGTTTTGAGATCCGGAGCCTATAGGTCAGCCTTGTTTTGAGGACACTCCTATAGGGCAGCCTTGTTTTGAGATCCGGAGCCTATAGGTCAGCCTTGTTTTGAGGACACTCCTATAGGTCAGGTTTATTTTGAGGACACTCCTATAGGTCAGGTTTGTTTTGAGACCGGAGCCTATAGGTCAGGTTTGTTTTGAGGACACTCCTATAGGTCAGGTTTGTTTTGAGGACAGTCCTATAGGTCAGGTTTATTTTGAGGACACTCCTATAGGTCAGGTTTGTTTTGAGGACAGTCCTATAGGTCAGGTTTGCTTTGAGACCGGAGCCTATAGGTCAGGTTTGTTTTGAGGACAGTCCTATAGGTCAGGTTTATTTTGAGGACACTCCTATAGGTCAGGTTTGTTTTGAGACCGGAGCCTATAGGTCAGGTTTGTTTTGAGGACAGTCCTATAGGTCAGGTTTATTTTGAGGACACTCCTATAGGTCAGGTTTGTTTTGAGGACACTCCTATAGGTCAGGTTTGTTTTGAGGACACTCCTATAGGTCAGGTTTGTTTTGAGGACACTCCTATAGGTCAGGTTTATTTTGAGGACACTCCTATAGGTCAGGTTTATTTTGAGGACACTCTTATAGGTCAGGTTTGTTTTGAGGACACTCCTATAGGTCAGGTTTATTTTGAGGACACTCCTATAGGTCAGGTTTATTTTGAGGACACTCCTATAGGTCAGGTTTGTTTTGAGGACAGTCCTATAGGTCAGGTTTGTTTTGAGACCGGAGCCTATAGGTCAGGTTTGTTTTGAGGACAGTCCTATAGGTCAGTTTTATTTTGAGGACACTCCTATAGGTCAGGTTTGTTTTGAGGACACTCCTATAGGTCAGGTTTATTTTGAGGACACTCCTATAGGTCAGGTTTATTTTGAGGACACTCCTATAGGTCAGGTTTGTTTTGAGGCCCACAAGACAGGCAAGGGTTTGTTGCGGAAAAAGTTAAACAGGCCATAGAGATTAGGGCATTTTAGCCATTGATATAGTCTGTGATTTTAGCCCTGACACAAAGGAGAGGACCAGTAAACACTGAAGCGGTATGCTATCATTGAACTATAGGAATATGCCAGTTGTCAAGTCCTCAGTTTGATCAACAGCCTAGTGAAGTTAGCAGTAAGCATCTCCAACACATCCATCTTATACAAGTGCCACACTGTCTATTGATAGCTGGTAAAACAAGACAGGAAAACTTCAAAGGATGAAAGTCTCCTCACACAGGTATCTCAAACAACATCTAGGAGGCCACATTTTTTGTTGTTGATTTGATTGTTTTACATGTTGAGAAGCATCAGAAGGATATCACTCCTATTTAGCCTGTCAGGTGGACTGAATAATTGTTTCTATTCGATTCTATATGTTTATAAGTTAAGCATTCACATATTTCTATGACCGGTTGGATGCCTGCTAATGAACAAAAACACTAGTGAAGTTTAGAACACGTGCTTTCATTAATATACATATATATATATATATATATATATATATATATATATATATATATATATATATATATATATATTATATATTCATATAAAATCAGTTCTAAGAGGGGAAAATACATTTATGAAAATAAATCAAGCAAACAAGGCTATAGTAGCAAACATATCTACAGTAGTAACTGTTACCTATGGGATTGAATTTAACACTTCAGTTACAGACTGGAGTATTTCAAAGAGCTCCTGAAACCTCTTCCCCAAGTCAATTACCAGATTTCAAACTTTCCGTAAACAGGAATTCTGTTTTTCCTGGGTGACCTAGTTGTCTTTTGTGAGTAGGTTTTAGCCGGAGCAGTTTGACAGTCAACAGATAAGATGGATTAAGCTTTTTCTCATCCAGTTTTGATGTGAACAGCGTAAAAGCGGGTTAAATCATCCAGTTTCAGGAGCATTTGAAATGCCTGGAGATAGTGTGATAAAGAGGATAAACCTAAGACTTGGGCTGGGAAGGTCAAGGTGGCGGTTTTAGAGAGCAACTACCCGCTGATGAGGCCAACTCCCTGTCTCTCTCAGAGCAGACTGGGTATAGCAGCCAAGCCCACCGCTCATCACCACCAGAAAGGATACGTGACGAGTGAAACAAAATCCACCAAGCCCACTACGGGCGGCATCAAAGAGCCATGCACCTACTGTCTCTCGGTGTGTGTGTGTGTGTGTGTGTGTGTGTGTGTGTGTGTGTGTGTGTGTGTGTGTGTGTGTGTGTGTGTGTGTGCGTGTGTGTGTGTGTGTGTGTGTGTGTGTGTGTGTGTGTGTGTGTGTGTGTGTGTGTGTGTGTGTGTGTGTGTGTGTGTGTGTGTGTGTGTGTGTGTTTGCGTGTGTGTGTGTGTGTGTTTGCGTGTGTGTGTGTGTGTTTGCGTGTGTGTGTGTGTGTTTGCGTGTGTGTGTGTGTGTGTGTGTGTGTGTGTGTGTGTGTGTGTGTGTGTGTGTGTGTGTTTGCGTGTGTGTGTGTGTGTGTGTGTGCGTGTGTGTGTGTGTTTGCGTGTGTGTGTGTGTGTTTGCGTGTGTGTGTGTTTGCGTGTGTGTGTGTTTGCGTGTGTGTGTGTGTGTGTGTGTGTGTGTGTGTGTGTGTGTGTGTGTGTGTGTGTGTGTGTGTGTGTGTGTGTGTGTGTGTGTGTGTGTGTGTGTGTGTGTGTGTGTGTGTGTGTGTGTGTGTGTGTGTGTGTTTTCAGGGGAAATGGGAGTATAGGTGATGTATAGTACATGAGGTCTATATAGTCTAGAGATGATCCTCTGTAGCTCAGCGGGTAGAGCACGGCATCACTGAGTTGAAGTGATGGTTAAGGTGAGTGAGCATCACAGGTTTTAAAATCACCCGACTCGCTTTCTGAAAATGAAATAAAACAAATACCAAGAAAACAAATAATAGAATATAAATCATATTTTGCGAGGCAATTATACACTGTAACAGTAACTGCATCTTTTAATTACAGTAATAGTGCAGTTTGTTCAATTTAAAGTGAAATAAATACATACTGCACATATGCACCTTTTGAACATACAGTGTGGTGATTGAAGACTGTCGAATTCTCTCCAACCTGACTTCAGACATGCTCAGTGTGGACAGAGGAAGTGACTGCCACAGTCATGTGATCCGCTCTAGCCAATCCTGAATCACATGTACATTTTAAGTCACATGGTGGTGGAAAGACTATTGAGAATAGAAGTTACCCCAAATAACAACACATCTAATTGACAAATTAGACAAAATACACATCACAAAATAAATAATAATCACAATCGGATTACTACTCACTTCCATGACATGCTATAACATAATACCCCCGTTCAGATGGGAGACAAGTGAAGTTCGGTACGTTGGAGACATTAGGGACATATTTAGCAACATTTTGTGGATGGCTTTTCCCCCACTGCTTCCCATGTCAGTGACAGGGGAGAGTAATCCTATACACAGACTGCTATTGTGAAATGAGAAACTAGCCTCCTTCACTGCCAGAGACCAGATGCACCTCTCTCTCTATCCTAATCTGTAAACGACTTAAAGGAGCCTTATCTCCGGGCTCTTCTGCTTCATTTCATGCTTGATTTACTTTAATTTGTCTGATAGGGCACGAGGATTTGGAAATGGCCCATCTTTCGGCGGAAAATGTTCTGACTTTTCTCCGGCATTGTCATGTGGAGGTTTTTGACTTCTCTCTCTCCCTCTCTCTCTCTCTCTCTCTCCCTCTCTGTCTCGCTCTCTCTCTCTCTTTTTATTTTGCTTCCTTGAGAGGGAATCTCTCTCCAGTGCAGCAGTCTGTTTGAGTGCATTTAGTATCGAGCTGACGCAGCAGAAACAGACGTTTTTTCCTTTTCCATGTGGTGGTGGTGTGATGATTTTGTGATGGGCAACATCGACACTAGAGTCTTGTTTGCCTTTCAGATTCTCATTGTGCGCGGTGCAGCCGAGTGCTTCAAACCACAAAGATCTTATGTTTAAGTTAAGAGGTGGCTGGCCCTCCAGTTTAGCAAGTGGGTGAGCGGCTGGCACTGATAAAGTTGCTCCACATTGGAGGAGCCGGGGACGAGGACAAGCAACATGTCTACAGTCAGATGGCTGGCTGACGGAGCTCTTTTCTGGTGGCCCACTGACTGACTGACTGACTCAAGTGTTTGCATAGCTCTGGCTGCTCACAACACATCACCAGGGTTTCTCTGGGTTGTTAACGAATGGCAGCTGATCAGTGAGCTGTGATTAGGACAAGTATATCTTTCCACAGATTCTCAATCATCTCCATTCTCCTTCCAATGAGACAAGCTAGGAACCAACGCGCAAATTATATATTGTCGTGTCAATAATTACATATAACTATGATGTTTTTTCAATAGTATAATGCAGTATAATCATAACTGTAATACGGAGGTAGTGAGGTTAAAGCTGTAGCCTGTCATTTGTTTCCATTCTTTCCAATAAATAGGTAACCAAGACAACTTTAAATGAGTCACAACTAACATATTCAGCCTCTCCCACTCTGACATGCAGTGTTACTGGCCCTCCCTCAAGACAATGGCACAAACAAGTGAGAAACCACACACACACGCAGAGGAAAAAGCGAGGAGAACATTGAAATTCATCCCACAGCCGGAATTGACTTAACTGCGGGTCTGTGCACGGTGATAAACAGAGTGATGATCCGGCAACACGTCTTTATCCATGATGTGCTTTAATTAACGCCGGCTTGTTTGTTGAAAAGATGATTAATATGCCAATGAAAATTGCATAATTGAATACCACAACACTCACAATCAGGAAGGAACATGCGTTTTTTTATTAACTTTATATTATCATTATTATTACTATTATTTGGTATTTTAATTCAGTTGACAACCAGTGCCCGCCCCCCCAACTTCACACAAAACCCAGCTGGAATTGGCGTGACCAGGAGGCCAAGTCAGACACAGCAGTTCACCACCACACACACTGTCTGAGAGGCAGGGCCACTGCTCTGATATCAATACTGTGTGTGTGTGTGTGTGTGTGTGTGTGTGTGTGTGTGTGTGTGTGTGTGTGTGTGTGTGTGTGTGTGTGTGTGTGTGTGTGTGTGTGTGTGTGTGTGTGTGTGTGTGTGTGTGTGTGTGTGTGTGTGTGTGAGAGAGAGAGAGAGAGAGAGAGAGAGAGAGAGAGAGAGAGAGGGTGAAGCTTAAGATTTACATTCCCACAGCCAAACCATATGCATTGATGACTTGAGGTGCTCTGTTTTCAAACTGAATTTAAACAAAAAGTTACCATAAATAGCGTAAATATATGTACATAAAATATGACCCAGAGCAGCTACTCGGTAAGATTCTGTTGAATGAATCATGGAGGAGCAGCACTGAGAAAGACAGACAAATAGTTTAAATATTTACAGCAAAATGAAATCCTATGGAGTACAGAGGGATTCAACTTCCTGTAAGTTTCAGTTGAGTAACTCATAGTCGAACATCCTCTCAAATAACTTGCACGAAACATCTCCATTTTAAATACACAAATCACATTTTCACCTGATTAAGTGATACTTCTCCAAATAAGTGGAAGACTCAGAAGGTGTAATCACTGCAGAACAAACATATTCAGAGTGTTAAAGAAAGAAGGCAGCATTGAGAACTAAGTCCCCCAGGGCAGAATCACAGCCAGAAACTGTGTTCAGCTTAATATTTACCTCAACAGCTTTCATTCTCATTGAATTCTGTCATGAAATAAGAAACACTGAAAATGAAGATGTGATTTTCCAATGATATAGTGATTATCTTGAAAAATGTGACAATCGATAGAATCTATATCTATTGACTATTTTAAGGACACTATTGCAGCCAACATACTGTACATAAGAAAACTATTACTCAAAATACCTAGAATGATATTAACAGCAATTTAATTCAGTCCTATTTTAGATGATATAACTAACAGCCATGAAGTTTTGCCATAAAGCCTCTTAGTACAGTATATCGGATCAGTGAGTACATTTGCATGAAAAAAATACAGCATATGAGTGAAGAGATTTCTCTAATCTCTTGTTGCATATTTAATCAACACAATCAAACATTATTTTCATGGTGGTGTGTGTGTGTGTGTGTGTGTGTGTGTGTGTGTGTGTGTGTGTGTGTGTGTGTGTGTGTGTGTGTGTGTGTGTGTGTGTGTGTGTGTGTGTAGGCTTCACATGTATGTGTGTGTGAGGAAGTGAATGTAGTGTGAAGTAGAGAGAGCATAGCAAGTTTCTATGTTGCAGTGTGGAGTACCAGGTTAGATGTTCACCACACATTCACGGCATGCTCTGGGCCAGGGACGGCCCACAATTTCAGAAAAACCTTGATGTGAAAATGAGTGCTGAGATTGCAGTTTAGTTTCCATGTTTTCATTCCCAAAGTTCCTAGCTGTTCTTCAGAGTTTCATCTGAAATCTCATTATTATTTTTCCAATACTTGATAAAAAGCTTTGAATAAAACCACTGGGAAAGATAAAACATCATTTTGAGAGAGAATCGCTATGATGCACGTCCAAATATGTTGATTTGAGGAAAAAATGTATAAACAACTTGAACGAGTCTCCTCAGTTTTCTACTTTGCTGAAATAAAAGTCCAGACTACGTCTGTAAGTCTACTTAAAATGCTTTATGTACTGAACGTATCTATCAGAAGAGGTGGTTGCTACACCCTGGTGTTGTGATCATTCTGCCCAGACAGACAGTTCTACAGAGGAGGTGGTTACTACACCCTGGTCTTGTGATCATTCTGCCCAGACAGACAGTTCTACAGATGAGGTGGTTACTACACCCTGGTCTTGTGATCATTCTGCCCAGACAGACAGTTCTACAGATGAGGTGGTTGCTACACCCTGGTCTTGTGATCATTCTGCCCAGACAGACAGTTCTACAGATGAGGTGGTTACTACACCCTGGTCTTGTGATCATTCTGCCCAGACAGACAGTTCTACAGATGAGGTGGTTGCTACACCCTGGTCTTGTGATCATTCTGCCCAGACAGACAGTTCTACAGACGAGGTGGTTGCTACACCCTGGTCTTGTGATCATTCTGCCCAGACAGACAGTTCTACAGAGGAGGTGGTTACTACACCCTGGTCTTGTGATCATTCTGCCCAGACAGACAGTTCTACAGACGGGGTGGTTGCTACACCCTGGTTATGATCATTCTGCCCAGACAGACAGTTCTACAGATGAGGTGGTTGCTACACCCTGGTCTTGTGATCATTCTGCCCAGACAGACAGTTCTACAGATGAGGTGGTTGCTACACCCTGGTCTTATGATCATTCTGCCCAGACAGACAGTTCTACAGATGAGGTGGTTGCTACACCCTGGTCTTGTGATCATTCTGCCAAGACAGACAGTTCTACAGATGAGGTGGTTGCTACACCCTGGTGTTGTGAGCATTCTGCCCAGACAGACAGTTCTACAGACGAGGTGGTTGCTACACCCTGGTCTTATGATCATTCTGCCCAGACAGACAGTTCTACAGACGAGGTGGTTGCTACACCCTGGTCTTATGATCATTCTGCCCAGACAGACAGTTCTACAGACGGGGTGGTTGCTACACCCTGGTCTTGTGATCATTCTGCCCAGACAGACAGTTCTACAGATGAGTTGGTTGCTACACCCTGGTGTTGTGATCATTCTGCCCAGACAGACAGTTCTACAGACGAGGTGGTTGCTACACCCTGGTCTTGTGATCATTCTGCCCAGACAGACAGTTCTACAGATGAGGTGGTTGCTACACCCTGGTGTTGTGATCATTCTGCCCAGACAGACAGTTCTACAGACGAGGTGGTTGCTACACCCTGGTCTTATGATCATTCTGCCCAGACAGACAGTTCTACAGATGAGGTGGTTGCTACACCCTGGTCTTATGATCATTCTGCCAAGACAGACAGTTCTACAGACGAGGTGGTTGCTACACCCTGGTCTTATGATCATTCTGCCCAGACAGACAGTTCTACAGACGGGGTGGTTGCTACACCCTGGTCTTATGATCATTCTGCCCAGACAGACAGTTCTACAGACGAGGTGGTTGCTACACCCTGGTCTTATGATCATTCTGCCAAGACAGACAGTTCTACAGACGAGGTGGTTGCTACACCCTGGTCTTATGATCATTCTGCCCAGACAGACAGTTCTACAGACGTATGATCTTCATTTTAATACCCTGTTGCAGGAGAATTGGAAATGTAAAACTTGTCATGTATTTGAGGTTTAAAAAGGCTTCTGAAGTTTGTCATTTCCATTTTGAAATGTCCTTTAAGAAAAACATATCAACCCCTACAATAATGTCCATTAATTCTAATCCCATGATAATTCACATTTCCTGTTGCTGCAGGATTATTTTCCTGCTGTAGTAAACTGGGTCAAATTAAGATCCTGCATCTGTATCAAACCATTCAAACGGGTTTTGCGAGCTACATTTCCGGCATTCAAAAGCTCTGCAAACTCCTCCTGAAGGATTCATCTACATCCTAATATTTCCAATCCAATTTAACCGGAGCAGTCGGAGTGGTCTGAGCACTAGTTTACCAATCTCTGCTTTCCAAGACTCTGTGTGCTGAAGGCTTGAGGGGTTCAATCAATGGTGCTTTGATCTCGACTGGAACTATAATTATTTAACATTGTTACAAGGATTTCTCTAATCCATCCTAGCATTAAATCCCTTTTACACCCTCATCTTCTGCAGCCCTAATCTGCATCTGTGCACTCAGTTTGTCTCTTTCTCTCATTCCAGCACCCCTTCCTCCCTCCTTCCTTACCACATCCTCAATTAATGGACTTCAGAGTCAGAATTAAAAATGCACTGTTGCCGTGCAGAACTTGTCAGGTGCCTGAAGAACTCTCATTAACAGTGTGTGTGTGTGTGTGTGTGTGTGTTCAGGATGGATTCTTCTAGAGGCGTGATGACAAGCGTCTGTATAGGAATTGTGCTGCCCCAGCCTGCGGACTGGGGTCGTCTCACAGTTACCTCATAGTGTGCTATAATTATGTCGCCGCAAACATGAAGGTGTACGGTTAATTTATAGCTTTTTTTATATCCCATTTGGACAACAAACCTACTACACTGCATCTGCTGTATTACACTGTACCGGCAAAAGAGTTTGTCCTGACACATTCAGGTCATTATCGCCTGGAGTACACCGATGTAGGATCAGTATACTCAAATGAAGATCCTACATCTGACAACCCTAATCTGTTTGTTTTGGTTCCATTCGTTTGGTTCATTCTGACTCTCAACAAAGAGGGCCAGTTGTCCCTCTGTCCGTTCCTCCGTCCTCAAACATTTGTGACTCTGTGTTTCACAGTGATATAAATAGCAGCACAGCGATGGCAAACATTTGCCGAGGCACCTGCCACGGTGTCGTGGCCATCTGCTCTACAAATTCTCCTCGCGTGACATATGTGCAGAAAACCTGAAACATCGCCATCGGCACACACTCAAAGGTGGGCTGGAGTAAAAACTCTGAGACTACTGGAGTCTTCATCTGAGGACAGACATGTTTTGCCGTGCAGCTTTTGATGACTTGATGAAGGGGATGGAGGCCAGCGGGAGATGAAGGGGGTGGGTGGTTAGGGAGGGGTCTGTTCCTGTCTGACCGTCGGACATCGTCTCGGAGGGCCACTCCTTCAGCTGACCCCAACCTGTCCGACCGTGGCTCATGCCCAGCTGGCACAGAGCGAAGGGTAGGTGGACAGGGCTGTGCCCGTTCAGGACCAGTCAAGCAGAAAGAATTATGGGCAAGGTGATCATCACTTCTGCTCACTTGTTTGTGTTTAATGATCTCCTCCCTTCTCCTTCCCTGCCCATGTTTCCTTCACAAACCTTCTCACCCAGCTGCTGGTGCAATCTTGGACGCAATTATCTTCAAGTAAGACTGTTTGTCAGATGTATCTTACTTAGTACAAATAGAGGCAGCGTGTTGTTTAGTTTATTTGAACAGTAAAATGACATGGTATCATGCTAACACTGACATGGAAGATTACATTATGTTTACAGATATACATCACAGTGTCTGCTTCATTAGCCATGTAAGCCTAAGCTAACAACTGCATTCCTACACACGTAGGGAGAACATTTTACTCTGTACAGTATCGAGACAAAACCACACGAGAAGCAACGAGAGAGAGCCTCCTGTGAAGCTAACTGAGTTTCCATGTCTTTTCACGGGGGTGTGTCTCATAAGAGCAGACCAGTAGATTAGAATGTGCAGAAGTTCATTAGAAGCTAACGCTAGCTAAAGCCCACCACTCTCATTTAGCCTTGAGGAACAGCGACAGATCTGTATCGGAGACAAAGTAGTCCATGGAAATGAGTGAAGAACAGCAGTACTTCACAGTCAGGGTTTATCTCCCATCATCATACATGGATTTCAAATATCCATGACGCCAAATGAACATGAAACAGCAGATCTCTGTGCTGATTGCTTCAGGGATGACATGGTTATATTGAGAACTCCCTGGGTGTTCTCTGTTCTATGAGAGAACTGATTTCAGAGGCAGAACACCCATCAGATTAATGAGTCACATGGTTCTACTGTCATACTATACAGGAAGGAACACTGGAAAAGTAGTAGTTCCAATGGCTGTGGGTTAGCGTGGTGCTGGAAACACCAATGTTGGGGGTTCGATTCCTACAAGGGCCACATAAACGTGTCACTGTCCGTGTCAACTGTTCTGTAAGTAGCTTTGGATAAAAGAGTCTTCTAAACGACTATATTACAACACTCGATATGTGTTCATCCTAACACGGTACATAAAGATGGAAAGATCAATTACAGAATGTACTGTTAGCTGCTTTAGTCATTTTATCAACAGAGGACAATGTCCAGGGTGGTTGAATAGGAGCACCAAAGACAGGTGAGGACGCAACAGCCATTATACATCCTATTCAGACACACACACAGTGATTTAAAATGATCCGGTGCTGATCTTTATCGCACCTGCTTAAACTTACGCCAAGAAATAACAAAGAGTTTGAATGCTACCACTATCTGAACATTTACAAAGAGATTACAGCATAGACAGTCTCAAACTAAATACATTTGCTTTTAATCTCTTTGAACAGGAAGCCATGTAATTTCAAAATGTTCGTATCTGATTGTCTGATTTCCCTCTTTATTCAAATTATAACATGCCCATCTGACTTTTCCAACACAATGGGAAAAATTAAAAAGGGAAATGACCTTTCATGGCCGGCGTGATGGGATAGTGAATGGCATTATTATGCTCAAACATTCATTTCTCGCCCACTGCCCACAAAGACAACAGAGGGAGTGCCAGCCACATCCAGCTCTGAAACTATGTCTCTCATGGACTAGTAGATCATAAAGGATCTTAAGAAATACTAATGAGACTACCTGGAACTGAGAGGGAGTGCACCTTAAGTGTAGTATTGATGATATACTAACATATATGAGTATGGGTCCGTGGGGCTTTGACCAGGTAGATAGATACATGCATGTATGTAGGAGGGGTCCGTGAGGCAATAGTGCCATCTCATCTGAAGTCATGTTTCTGGAGTTAGAGTTTGAAAGAAACTCTTAAGTATGAGGAAGACAATCCATGGTCATGTTCATTAGGGCACACTGTATCAAAATGTTTGCCAACGGTAAACTGAAATCTCTATTAGTATTGGACAAGTTCAGTTAGGTAGGAGAAACGTTTTCTCCCTATTGAACACCCCCAACCCCCAGTCAGTCCAGCAGTCAGTGTTCTGTTATGAGTCTGTAATTCTCAATATTCTGACGGCTAAGGACAGAGAGAGAGAGAGAGAAAGAGAGATGTCCAGAGAGCGAGAGAGAGAGAGAGAGAATAGAGACAGAGAGAGAGAGAGAGAATAGAGACAGAGAGAGAGAGAGAAAGAGAGATGTCCAGAGAGAGAGAGAGATGTCCAGAGAGAGAGAGAGAAGAGAATAGAGACACAGAGAGAGAGAGAGAAAGAGAGATGTCAGAGAGAGAGAGAGAGAGAGAGAGAGAGAGAGAGAGAGAGAGAAAGAGAGATATCCAGAGAGCGAGAGAGAGAGAGAATAGAGACAGAGAGAGAGAGAGAATAGAGACAGAGAGAGAGAGAGAAAGAGAGATGTCCAGAGAGCGAGAGAGAGAGAATAGAGACAGAGAGAGAGAGAAAAGAGAGATGTCCAGAGAGCGAGAGAGAGAGAGAGAATAGAGACAGAGAGAGAGGGAAAGAGAGATGTCCAGAGAGCGAGAGAGAGAGAGAGAATAGAGACAGAGAGAGAGAAAGAGAGATGTCCAGAGAGCGAGAGAGAGAGAGAGAGAGAGAGAGAGAGAGAGAGAAAGAGAGATGTCCAGAGAGAGAGAGAGAGAGAATAGAGACAGAGAGAGAGAGAAAAGAGAGATGTCCAGAGAGAGAGAGAGAGAGAATAGAGACAGAGAGAGAGAGAGAGAAAGAGAGATGTCCAGAGAGAGAGAGAGAGAGAATAGAGACAGAGAGAGAGAGAAAGAGAGATGTCCAGAGAGCGAGAGAGAGAGAGAATAGAGACAGAGAGAGAGAGAGAGAGTCCAGAGAGAGAGAGAGAGAGAGATGTCCAGAGAGAGAGAGAGAGAGAGATGTCCAGAGAGAATAGAGAGAGAGAGAAGAGAGAGAGAGAGAGAGAGAGAGAGAGAGAGAGAGAGAGAGAGAGAGAGAGAGAAAGAGAGATGTCCAGAGAGCGAGAGAGAGAGAATAGAGACAGAGAGAGAGAGAGAAAGAGAGATGTCCAGAGAGCGAGAGAGAGAGAGGGAGATGTCCAGAGAGAGAGAGTGAGAGAATAGAGACAGAGAGAGAGAGAGAGAGAGAGAGAGAGAGAGAGAGAGAGAGAGAGAGAGAGAGAGAGAG
>NC_060191.1:15095083-15145083 GCF_021184085.1 Oncorhynchus gorbuscha
AAAGACAGCAGTATTTTTAAGCTCAGCATTTTCCCCCGGCCCAAAGGGCCTTCTCTTCGTCATGTGATGCCTGCTGTCTTTTTGTCATGGTGGCCCCCATAGTTGAGCGCTGACCCCCTCAGCCCTGTCTCCTGACTGATCACAGTGATGTTTTATTACTGTCAGCCTCTCTAATCTTTAACCAGCTCATTTCCTTCCTCAGATTTAAATGCAAATGTAAAATTTAATGATAAATGCATTATCTGATAGGGGCCGATAACACTGATTCACTGTCAGTATAAAATGCACACCGCAGGGGGCTTCAGCACCAGCATAACTTCTCCAAATCCCACTTTTATAAACGTATGTACCTGCTGCAATAAATTCTTAAGGTCATATGCATGAGAAGGGAATCATATTTTGTGTGTTCAGCAATGTGGATGTAATGCCCTCAACAGTAATTGCTGTGTTGCTATCTTGTTCGCCGTATTATCCATCACTTTGATGAAGTGACTTTTAAGACGAACAAAAAAACAAGATTCAACCATTTTTTCGAAACTCTTGTGAAGAACAGCAAGGGGAGTCTGCATGGTAAAATGAGATGTTCAAAGAGAAAATAAATATACTACATTTTTTCATTCTAAGCTTTCTTCCGGGGTTTCATTCTATGTTCAAGCACATATACCATAAGATTAAGAGCAAAGCAATTTCACCCACCCATTCAACACTGGTAAGTTAACTTATAATAATGATAATATACAAATTTAGCTCACCACATCACTTTTCCCAGTTTTTCATCTATTGTTGTTAGGAACCACATTTTATCCCAACTTTAGAGACTTTTGCGGGTTTATACCTCATGTGCTTTGCTCTTTCCCTCTCTGGTAGGTGCATTCCATTCCCAGCGGGCAAAATATGTCATTAGATGTCATTCAAAAAAGTCACTTCCTGATTGAAATCCGGCTTTCTGGTTGAGGAATGTCAGATATCTGCCGGACAACCAGACGACAACCACCAGAGAGAGAGAGAGAAATGACGTAAACTTACTTGGTCCATCCCAATCCTCTGGTCCTATAGCTGGGTGTCTGGTCTTCTCACTCTGCCCATCCATGTCTGACTCCCCTGCTTCTCCACTGACATCTTCTTCACCTGTAGACAGACGGGGACATGGGACAGTGGCATGTTGAGTGACATCCCTCACCGTTGAATCATATTGTTGCCAGACCACGTTTGATCGAGGAGCAGCCATATAATACAGTTTAAACTGTTACCAGTTCCTTCAGAAAGTATTGTGGACTTCCACACGTTGTTGTGTTGCAGCCTGAAGTCAAAATGGATTAAATAGGGGGTTTTCTCACCCTTCTACACACAATACCACATATGTATTAATAATGAATTAGAGCAATATCTCATTTACATAAGTATTCACACCCCAAAGTCAATACATGTTAGAATCACCTTTGTCAGCCATTACAGCTGTGAGTCTTTCTGGGTACGTCTCTAAGAGCTGTGAGTCTTTCTGGGTACGTCTCTAAGAGCTGTGAGTCTTTCTGGGTACGTCTCTAAGAGCTGTGAGTCTTTCTGGGTACGTCTCTAAGAGCTGTGAGTCTTTCTGGGTACGTCTCTAAGAGCTGTGAGTCTTTCTGGGTACGTCTCTAAGAGCTTTGCACACCTGGATTCTATGATATTTGTTCATTATTCATAAAACGTTTCTTCAAGCTCTGTCAAGCTTGGTTGTTCGTCATTGCTAGACAGCCATTCTTGCCATAGATTTTCAAGACGATTTTAGTCAAAACCATAACTACTACAGGCCGTTCACTGTCCTCTTGGTAAGCAACTCCAGTGTAGATTTGGTCTTGTGTTTTAGGTGATTGCCCTGCTGAAAGATGAATTTGTCTCCCAGTGTCTGATGGAAAGCAGACTGAACCAGGTTTTCCTCTAGGATTTTGCCTGGGCTTAGCTTTATTCCATATATTTTTGTATCCTAAAAATCTCCCTGGCCTTTGTAGATGACTAGTGCTGAACAATTAGTTATTTTTGAGGTCGATTCGGTTTTGGTTCGATTTTTCAAAAAACAATCACGATTTTCGATGATGTTTTGACTACAATTTTTTGAACATTAAATGCACTATGCATTATGGAGGTTAAATGCAGTAACAAAGAATAAAACTATTCATCTGAGTCGCATGATGATAGTGACTGCTCATTACTGCTTCAGTTATTAAAATGGCTTTACTTTAATCAAATATTTCAGTTGTTGTGTATATTACATTTGTTTCATTCAATGACTTTATTATTTCATTCCAAGTCATCTCATCTCTATAGAGCTGCTGCCTATGCTGTCTGACAAAATCACTAGTTCTTCAAAGTAAATAAGGCATACTTTTATGACTGCTGAATACCAACTACCAATCACGTAGAACATGTATTTTCAGGTAAAGATACCTCGCAAAGCAACTGCTCTCTAAGTATCCCACCTGATCGAGCATTCTTCTGTCTCTTATATAGCAGGTGTAGAAGAAACAGACCGGACACATAGGAGCGCAATGGATTATGGTAATTGTGGGTCATTTTTATTTTAAAAAATATATATACTTTACCTTTATTTAACTAAGCAAGTCAGTTAAGAACAAATTCTTATTTTCAATGACGGCCTAGGAACAGTGGGTTAACTGCCTGTTCAGAGGCAGAACGACAGATTTGTACCTTGTCAGCTCGGGGGTTTGAACTTGCAACCTTGCAACCTACCGGTTACTAGTCCAACGCTCTAACCACTAGGCTACGCTGCCGCCGTTATCCGTGCTAAACTATGTAGAACATTAGCCTGTTGGAAACTACAACTCCCTACTACATCGCACAGTTCGGGTTGATCTGATTTATCTCTAGAGAAACTGACACGCAATGTGCGCATTGAGCTCACAGAAAAAAACTGAATGAAATGGAACTCAAATAATTGAACCAATGTCCACAAATTAGTTGTTTAAAAAACAAAAAAGAACCAAAATGTAGATTAATTGCTCAGCGCTACCGATGACAAGCATACCCATAACATGTTGCAGCCAACACCATGCTTGAAAATAAGAATAGTGGTACTCAGTGATGTGTTGTGTTGTGTTGGATTTTCCAAAACATTACGCTTTGTATTCAGGACATAAAGTTAATTCCTTTGCCAATTTTTTTGCAGTTTTACTTTAGTGCCTTATTACAAACAGGATGCATGTTTTGGAATGTTTGTTTTTTCTGTACAGGCTTCCTTCTTTTCACTCTGTAATTTACGTTAGCATTGTGAAGTAACTACACTGTTGTTGATCCATCCTCCCTATCACAGCCTTTAAACTGTTTTAATGTCACCATTGGCCTCATGGTGAAATCCCTGAGTGGTTTCCTTCCTCTCTGGCAACTGAGTTAGGAAGGACGTCACTATCTTTGTAGTAACTAGGTGTATTGATATACCATCCAAAGTGTCATTAATCATTTCACCATGCTCTAAGGGATGCCTTTTACATTTTTACCCTTCTACCAATATGTGCCATTCTTTGCGAGGCATTGGAAAACCTCTCTGGTATTTGTGGTTGAATCTGTGGTTGAAATTCACTGCTCTATTGAGGGACCTTACAGATAATTGTGTATGTGGGGTACAGAGACGATGTAGTCATTCAAAACTCATGTTAAACACTATTATTGCACACAGTCCATTCAACTTGTTATGTGACTTGTTAAGCACATTTTTACTCCTGAATTTAGGCTTGCCATAACAAAGGAGTTGAATAGTTATTGACTCAACATTTCAGCATTCATTATTAATTCATTTGGGGTATTGTGTGGAGGCCAGTGACACAAACTCTCAGTTTAATAAATACTACATCCAGGCTATAAAACAACAAAATGTGGAAAAAGTCAAGGGGTGTGAAAACTTTTTGAAAGTACTGTAACTCATGTTAAAGGTCTATGGCTCAAAACAATAAATAAATGGTTATGTTAGCTAGATATACATTAACATTACTCAATGTCACCCCAGCTTTGAATACATTCTCTTATTGTTACTATGTAATAGTCCAGTACAGTGCATTGAATTGCAAGAAGTATCAAGTGTGTGTAACTGTGGGACCAGAGGCTGGTGCAGCTGCAACACTGTTATCTAGCAGAGTTCACAGGAGTTACCATACAGGAGGAAGCCCATGTTTAGCAGGAAGGAAGGAGGAGCAAAAAAGTTGGGAGAGCAAGAAAAAAGAGAGGGAGAGAGAGAGGAAGGTGGCTATTTATTACTGTTTGATCTATTGTGGAGGAGGGAGAATGTGTCTCAGGGCTGAGGCTCAGAAAGAGAGAGAGGGAGAGAGCTAGACAGGGAGAGAGACAGAGAGAGAGGGGGGGGGAGAAGGAGAGGGGGGGGGGCATACGCAGGAATATTTTGCCATCTATCTCTAACCTGGGAAGTTTAGTGCTTAAATGCCTTGTTGACCATACAGCACTACACAGCCACAGCAACCACTGTGATGGCAATGCTACTTACCACCTTCGTAGATTTTCCTTGAAAACCTCTTCTGTTTTGCATGTCCAAGTCCACTATGTAGACCCAGATAATTACGTTGTTCTATATCAAACCCCTTGTCTTGCTCTAAACCCAAAATATGTGGCTAAAAACACTAGCACAGTGGGGGGAGACTGTTGGATAAGACCGCCTGCAAAATGATTCGAATGTAAAAATGTCCCCAGCCCTGTCTACAGTCTCTGAGCTGTACTGCTGGTGGTAGGCTTGTCCTTAGTGGAGGAGACACAGTTCTATCTGCTCACATCATCTTTTCCGTTGCTTCGATGTGTTAAACCTACAGACTACGTCCAGGGGCGTTGATGGGTTATTATTAGACTTCATTGAAGAAGGAAGCAGAGGGATGGATTTAGGTACTGTGACTACTACTACTACTACTACTACTGGCTCTGGCTAAAAGAACAAGGCCATCCTGGGTTCATCTTCAGATCAACCAACACTCACTGCGCTTGTTTGGCTTTCTCCACACATGGCTCACTTCAAAGAAGGCAGCAAACACTGCCAAAAGGATAGCAGCTTCCTGCCTCTCTGTGTGAGAGAGAAAAAAATGCCAAGTGAAGGAAGTCTGCAGCACTGTCCTACTAACAGTAACATGAGGTCACAGTGACCCAGTTTAGCTTATGCAAGTGTCTGCTTGGGATGGCAAAATTCTCCCCCTTTCCTTCCTTCCCAGTAGGTATTATCAGTGAGCCCACTCACTGAATCCGCCTCGCTATTTACTGTTGGGGGCCTGGAGTACAGTTAGCTGGAGACGCTCTTTAGCATACTGGGGATCACTAGGCGTTATGACGAGGATAACAAAGGGCGAATATCAACAGTTCCTTTCAGTGGAGCGAGTTTAAAGAAGTCGGGTGAGATAACATTAAAGGCAGTACCTTGATCTCAGGCGAACATGTTAAGCCCTGCAATGAAACGTATTGGAAGTGTTTAATTACAGCTCAGGAAATGAAGCTACAAGATGATTCCTTAATTAAGCAGTGATTACAGATTCCCTGCTGCCTTCTACCTAACCACCGTTTGCAATGCATTTTAAACACAATCGCCCAGGCAACCTCACAGAGATGAACAATGTCACAAATATGCAGTGGGCTTGAGGAAGTTCCCTCTCTAGCGAATGTCGCACGGGAAACCATCGAGGAGGAACATGTTGTAGCAGTATGTAGGCTACAGTATGATAAAGATACAGGGATACATACAGCCTCTTCATGATTTCAATGTGCCTGAGCTATCTCAAAACCTTTTGGCCATACAAATAGACTATTAAAGCATTCTGTTTCATTCAGAGGGGGCTGTGTTTGATATCACTGCTTTCATGCTGTGTTATCAAAGGATACAGATTGTCAATGATCTACATTATAGTCTATGTCATAATAACCTACCGCTGGCTAAAACTCTTTCCTTGTGCAATTAAATGAAGACATTCAGGGGTGAATGAGAAAAAGAATGTATCTGAGAGTGAGAATGGAAAAAGGTGAAGTGAAGAGTATGAGGTAGGGTAGAATGGGGTAGGGTATGGTGGAATGGGGTAGGGTAAAATGGGGTATGGTAGGATAGAATGGGGTAGGGTATGGTGGAATGGGGTAGGGTAGAATGGGGTAGGGTATGGTGGAATGGGGTAGGGTAAAATGGGGTATGGTAGGATAGAATGGGGTAGGGTATGGTGGAATGGGGTAGGGTATGGTGGAATGGGGTAGGGTAAAATGGGGTATGGTAGGATAGAATGGGGTAGGGTATGGTGGAATGGGGTAGGGTAGAATGTGGTAGGGTATGGTAGAATGGGGTAGGGTAGAATGGGGTAGGGTATGGTGGAATGGGGTAGGGTAGAATGGGGTAGGGTAGGGTAGAATGGGGTAGGGTATGGTGGAATGGGGTAGGGTAGAATGGGGTATGGTAGGGTAGAATGGGGTAGGGTAGAATGGGGTATGGTAGGATAGAATGGGGTAGGGTCGAATGGGGTATTGTAGGATAGAATGGGGTAGGGTAGAATGGGGTGGGGTATGGTAGGGTAAAATGGGGTAGGGTAGAATGGGGTATGGTAGGGTGAATGGGGTAGGGTGGTATGGGGTATGGTAGAATGGTGTAGGGTAGAATGGGGTATGGTAGGGTAGAATGGGGTAGGGTGGTATGGGGTAGGGTAGGGTAGTATGGGGTAGGGGTAGCATGGGGTAGGGTAGGGTAGATTGGGGTAGGGTGGGGTAGGGTAGTATGGGGTATGGTGGCATGGGGTAGGGTAGTATGGGGTAGGGTAGGGTAGAATGGGGTAGGGTAGTATGGGGTAGGGTAGGGTAGTATGGGGTAGGGTAGAATGGGGTAGGATAGGGTTGTATGGGGTAGGGTTGTATGGGGTAGGGTGGCATGGGGTAGGGTAGTATGGGGTGGGGTAGCATGGGGTAGGGTAGGGTAGAATGGGGTAGGGTGGTATGGGGTAGGGTAGTATGGGGTAAGGTAGAATGGGGTAGGGTAGGGTAGTATGGGGTAGGGTAGAATGGGGTAGGGTGGTATGGGGTAGGGTGGCATGGGGTAGGGTAGTATGGGGTAGTATGGGGTGGGGTAGCATTGGGGTAGGGTAGCAAAGGGTAGGGTAGGGTAGAATGTGGTAGGGTAGGCTAGTATGGGGTAGGGGTTAGGTAGTATGCGGTAGGGTGGTTTAACATGGGGTAGGGTATGGTGGAATGGGGTAGGGTAAATGGGGTATGGTAGGATAGAATGGGGTAGGGTATGGTGGAATGGGGTAGGGTAGAATGCGGTAGGGTAGGCTAGTATGGGGTAGGGGTTAGGTAGTATGCGGTAGGGTTAGGGTAGGGTAGAATGGGGTAGTATGGGGTAGGGTAGCATGGGTTAGCATGGGTAGGATAGGGTAGCATGGTGTAAGGTAGGGTAGAATGGGGTAGGTTAGGGTAGCATAGGGTAGGGTAGCATGGGGTAGGGGAGGGTAAATTGGGGTATGGTAGGGGAGCATGGTGTAGGGTAGGGTAGAAAGGGGTAGGTTAGGGTTGCATGGGGTAGGGTAGCATGGGGTAGGGGAGCATTGGGTAGGGAAAGGGGGCATGTGGTAGGGTAGGGTAGGATAGGGTAGCATGGGGTAGGGTGAGATGGGGTAGCATGGGGTAGGGTAGCAAGGGGTAGGGTAGGATGGGATAGGGCAGAATGGTGTAGGGTAGGGTTGCATGGGGCAGGGGGGCATGAGGTAGGGGAGCATGGGTAGGGAAAGGGGGCATGGGGTAGGATAGCATGTGGTAGGGTAGGATAGGGTAGCATGGGGTAGGGTACAGAGCACATTGTATGTTAGGACAGAGTTTGCGGGCATGTGTCAGTGAGCTGTTAGAATCAGGCCTCCCTATCGCTGCTTCATCAAAGGACAGCCTCTCCAGCCAAATCACAGTCACACACAGTCGGGTGCCACACATCCAGGTCAATAAGCTTATAGGCGATTTACACAAACAACTCCTCCAGCAAGGTAGGAACAAAGACATATTGGCTTTTTCTCTCCCTTTTAGCATTGTCTCTGCCAAGGAAGCCCTTGAAAATGTCAATCTGGTTTGCGTGCGACTTTAAGGAGCTCAGAGCCGCCTAATCTGACCAGCCAGCCAACAGACAGGTTGCTACTCCCTCTACAAGGTCTTATTGTAGCATGAAGAATGATGATGTTGAAATGGTGTCAGTAAAGCAGATGGTTACTGTCTGTTTAAACCACCATAGGATGCGTTAGGTTAAGGTTAGGATTTAGGGTTGGGTTCGACCATAGATCTACGTTAGTCTCAAGGTTGTCATGATAACCAAACTGCTATCAAGATCACATCGCTTTCTAATGAAGATAAACTAGCTACATCTAGTCAAAGGCAAAAGACAGAAGGTCATTCATGTTTAAAGGAGGTTGTTGATACAGTAAATACCGTGTCGTGATCAGCCATTCCAAAAAGACACCGTCTCCACCAAAGTCAAGCATAGCTGTAAGACTTCTGTCTCTGCTCTCAGACGAGCCATTACAGAGAATACATCATATATCTTCCAGAGATACGGGCAAAACCCCCCACCAACACTATGCAGTGGAGCTCTCCAATGGAGGGAGCTTATTAGTGAATAAGCCTTGCCACTGTCTCTGCAACTGCCAATAAATTCCCATCATTACAGAATCTGGCAGTTTTCCTGGGCGTCTGCGCCGGGTTTTATCTCCCTCTCTCTCCAGTCTGGGAGCATGTAGATCTGGCCCCGTTAGATTGTCATACTTAACAAACATTCATGATTCATTTCCTCCACTGAGTCAAATGGGGCTAAAGGGATGTCTCGATTCATCTTATCGCGCCACAAATTAGCATTTCCCATATTCCTCAGAATCAACTGTGCATTAAAATGCCACAGTTACCATTCCAGATTCCAGGCAGCTGTGGCCCCCAAATAATGTGTTCCGTTGGTGGATCCTGATTATTTCTGAATGGCACAAAGAGTGAATTCTGACACTTCGTGTTTGTTGCTTTACGTCTCTGACTGACTAGGATTCAGATTAGCCATTGAAAGGTCAAATCGAAGGTCAAAGTGATTTTAAATTTACCACAATGAGCATCCTAGCAGATATTCAGGTCCCCTTCAACTGTGAGAAAGTAAACTGTGTATGACTGCATTGCGATGCCATAATTTGGGTCTATTACCGGTGATTGGAACAAAAAAATGCAATCGTCTCATTCTTACAAATGCAATTACATTCATGTTATATGGTCACTGTATGCACTTTACTACCATCAGAATCACATGTAATCAATAACAATCTATGTACATTAAAGCGGCTTTTCATCATCAGTAAATAGGCGAATCTCACGCACACGGACGCACACACACACGCACACACGCACACAAACAGAGCAGCTTGTGCCAAATCTTCACATCCATCCCCCATCCCTTCCCACTCATATTTATACAACAATAAAAAGGAGTACAAGAACAAGGTGAAATTTCACAATTTCAGTAAAAGTGATGCCACTCGGTAAATAAAACGGCATCCGTCTCACAATTACGGCTCTGGGTGTGACAACAGAGTATAAATCATTTAAGTCCTGCCTCTGCGTTCAGTTCACTGGCAGGTGGATCGTTCACAGGAAGTTGTTTGAGGATAGATTCTTTAAACTCCAAGGTTGTTTCTGCAGGGGTGTGTGTGGTTTGTCCAGAGTGCTCATGGGTAGAAGCCCTCTCTCTAACTGAATGTTCGTTCACCTGCTCTCCTCTCACAGAGCTTCCCTGTTCTATTCTGGCTGGCTACTTCATTTCACACCAATGTATGCCGTTTCAGAGCCATTATGACACGTGGTGTCACTGACAGACAAGAGCCTCTCTATCATTTCATGGTAGATGAGTAGGCATGGGTAGAACTGAAGAGGCATGGGTAGAACTGAAGAGGCATGGGTAGAACTGAAGAGGCATGGGTAGAACTGAAGAGGCATGGGTAGAACTGAAGAGGCATGGGTAGAACTGAAGAGGCATGGGTAGAACTGAAGAGGCATGGGTAGAACTGAAGAGGCATGGGTAGAACTGAAGAGGCATGGGTAGAACTGAAGAGGCATGGGTAGAACTGAAGAGGCATGGGTAGAACTGAAGAGGCATGGGTAGAACTGAAGAGGCATGGGTAGAACTGAAGAGACATGGGTAGAACTGAAGAGGCATGGGTAGAACTGAAGAGGCATGGGTAGAACTGAAGAGACATGGGTAGAACTGAAGAGGCATGGGTAGAACTGAAGAGGCATGGGTAGAACTGACGAGGCATGGGTAGAACTGAAGAGGCATGGGTAGAACTGAAGAGGCATGGGTAGAACTGAAGAGGCATGGGTAGAACTGAAGAGGCATGGGTAGAACTGAAGAGGCATGGGTAGAACTGAAGAGGCATGGTAGAACTGAAGAGTGACACTCTCCAAGCAGTTGAAGGTGTCCACAAAGTGGAACGCTTAGACAGTTTGCAGAAACACAGATTACATACATGACATTCTGAATAAGAATGTGTTGAAGAGACAGGGATTCTGGGAAAGAATAGACTCATTCTTTGTTAAAACATTGGACGACGCGGGCCTCCCGAGTGGTGCAGTGGTCTAAGGCACTGCATCTCAGTGCTAGCTGTGCCACTAGAGATCCTGGTTCAAGTCCAGGCTCTGCTGCAGCCGACCGCGACCGAGAGACCCATGGGGCGGCACACAATTGGCCCAGCGTCATCTGGGTTAGGGGAAGGTTTGGCAGGCAGGGATGTCCACGTCCCATCGCGCTCTAGAGACTCCTGTCGCGGGCCAGGAACAGTACACGTTGACACGGTGTACAGTGTTTCCTCCGACACATTGGTGTGGCTGCTTTCCGGGTTAAGCGGGCATTGTGTCAAGAAGCGGTGCGGCTTGCTTGGGTCGTATTTCGGACACACAGCTCTCGACCTTCGCCTCTCCCGACTCCGTAGGGGAGTTGCAACGATGAGACAAGACTGTAACTACCAATTGGGTATCACGAAAAAGGGGTCAAAGTTGTTTTTTTTAAACATTGGACCACGCAACAACAACAACAACAAAATGTATGACGCCAAACAGACACGACAGCGGACTGAATAAGACTCAAGTGCCCCAAGCAGCTGTCAAAAGACAAGGTGACGACAAAGTATGGTGTGTTGGCGTATCTTCGCTACACACCGCATATAGAACCAGCAAACGTCCCCCTTGCAAAAGGTCCCCCTCGCAAAACAGGTTTCTAAGCTCAACGGTCTTTTCCTGGTTAAAAGACGTAAACAAAAGGTCATCAATAACAGGTGCAGGACAGGAACAGAAGAATGGACAGGCTCCAGAGTCAACCAACCAGGGCCCTATGAAGTGTGTGAAGAGTCTCAGTCACGACCAGGTCAAGTCCCGCTGGGGCGTCAAGGTGCTCCCACCAGTTATCTGAAGGAGGCCCTGTCTTTTCTGCAAGGGTAAGGCAGACGGGTACGACTCTGGTGCCATTCAACTTCTTGACCTTTGCGCCTTTAAGCGGCTTTGCTACTTCACCGCACTCCGATCAAAGTTAATAAGTGCTTCATATGTTAATGAAAAATTGGTCCTCCTCTTTGTGTTCCCACAGCTTTTTAATACCTATTATAGGCTCCAACTTTTAATGGAGGTTTGAGGTCCCTGTGACAAGCCCATTTCACAGAGTGACTACACAGATACAAGGCTAAGCCAAGACCACAAAGTCCCACAGTGTGGTCCAGCGGAAACCTTCCTTCACAGGGGAGACCGTATTCTCCGAGAGGGAGGAGAGGAGGAAGAGAAGAGAAGATAAAGGCCATTGGGGATGAGTGGCTGCTTTAAAACCTACGTTCAACTCCGCACCGGACTAATTACACCACGGCCATCACATTTGAGAGGGTTTAGTTAATCAAGGGGCCCTTTTTTCCCTCCTATAGTCGAGGAAAAACACACTTTAACCGTTTAATGTCCAGGATTGCGTCTTGTTTCATTCGCAGGCACTTTCAACATAAGTGGGGTAAATTTAAGCCACTCAGACACAGGTTTAAATTAGGTTTAAAGAGATCTCACTCAGCAATGGACCATGGCTGGAAACTGGCTATACCTGATGATTGAGCAGAACTTGCAACGACAAAAGAAAAGAAATGTTGGATAGGACATCACTTGGGTTTTAAGAGGAAGTGGGACACTTAGCTAAGCTTAGATAGTGACCGTTTAAAACAAAATCTGACTGGTAAAAATTGTACACGACAAGGGAAAGATTATTTAAGTATCTCCAAAACTAACAGTTGGCACTTCGGATAACTTTATTCCAAAACATCAGAAAGTGAAAGGAGATTTGAGGCTTGGTCTTATCCAAGACAAACGGAGGTATCAAATGGTTTCTCCAGGGCTGGGAATCACAATCTATTCAGTGGTTCTCCTGTTGCAGTGCATACCTCTCACAATAAACAGTTATAACACAGGTGTTGCTGTTAAATCACATCTTGGAACGTTTTCACAATATATAGTATTTTAAACCTTTTTTTGAAGAACAAAGGGCCACTGTTATTGACATGATTATTGAGGGCATAGCCTACGCAAAGCATGAAAATAGTTATTTTTTTGAAGACGTTTTCAAATCCTAAAAGTTTAGAGGTGTGAATAATAAAGAATAATTCAAAACATTTCTTGTTGAAGGAAAAGGAGACGTGAGACATTCAAAGTATTGGTTCTTCATTAAAAAGCAAATTTATGGCATTCGTGAGCCAGTAATTCTGGGGACACCTGGGGCACGAAAACCCAAGAACTGGGGGTGTGTGTGTGTGTGTGTGTGTGTGTGTGTGTGTGTGTGTGTGTGTGTGTGTGTGTGTGTGTGTGTGTGTGTGTGTGTGTGTGTGTGTGTGTGTGTGTGTGTGTGTGTGTGTGTGTGTGTGTACGTGTGTGTACGTGTGTGTACGTGTGTGTACGTGTGTGTGTACGTGTGTGCATGTATGCACCTCTGTGTATGTGTGTGACAGCTCTGTCATCTTCACACTGTATCCTGGAGCATGTTGTAATTGAACTCCTGTGATGGCAGGGTGTGACCAATATGAAACTAAAATAAAGCAGCAATCTAATTGAATTGGAGTTCAAAGAGTAGTAGGTGGGATTGACTGAGCGAGGCGTTGTGTGTCTGATAGTCCTCCCAGCAGTAGCAGGTGTGAGCTGGGAGTGTTCAGACAGAGAACTGTACTTAGTTCAAAGGTAGGGAAGTGACAAGCAAGCTCACTACTCTCCAGTGGGACTCCTTAGGAGCATCACAGAGCCCCAGAGATAGAGAGACAGAGAGAGAGAGAGATACAGAGAGGGAGAGGAACAGAGAGAGATACAGAGAGGAACAGAGAGAGAGATACAGAGAGGGACAGAGAGAGATACAGAGAGAGATATACAGAGAGGAACAGAGAGAGAGATACAGAGAGGGACAGAGAGAGATACAGAGAGAGATATACAGAGAGGAACAGAGAGAGAGATACAGAGAGGGACAGAGAGAGATACAGAGAGGGAGAGGGAGAGGGACAGAGAGAGATACAGAGAGGAACAGAGAGAGAGATACAGAGAGGGACAGAGAGAGATACAGAGAGAGATATACAGAGAGGAACAGAGAGAGAGATACAGAGAGGGACAGAGAGAGATACAGAGAGGGAGAGGGAGAGGGACAGAGAGAGAGATACAGAGAGGGACAGAGAGTGATACAGAGAGGGACAGAGAGAGAGATACAGACAGGGAGATACAGAGAGGGACAGAGAGTGATACAGAGAGGGACAGAGAGAGATACAGAGAGGGACAGAGAGAGAGATACAGAGAGGGAGAGGGAGAGGGACAGAGAGAGAGAGATACAGAGAGGGACAGAGAGAGATAGAGAGAGAGAGATACAGAGAGGAACAGAGAGGGACAGAGATAGAGATACAGAGAGGGAGAGGGAGAGAGATACAGAGAGGGAGAGAGAGAGAGAGAGATACAGAGAGTGACAGAGAGTGACAGAGAGTGACAGAGAGAGAGAGAGAGAGAGAGAGAGAGAGAGAGAGAGAGAGAGAGAGAGAGAGAGAGAGACAGAGAGAGAGGGACAGAGAGAGAGATACAGAGAGGGAGATACAGAGAGGGACAGAGAGAGATACAGAGAGGGACAGAGAGAGCGATATAGAGAGGGACACACAGAGAGATACAGAGAGGGAGATACAGAGAGAGAGAGAGAGAGAGAGAGAGAGAGAGAGAGAGAGAGAGAGAGAGAGAGAGAGAGAGAGAGAGAGAGAGAGAGAGAGAGAGGGACAGAGAGAGATACAGAGAGGGGGAGGGAGAGGAACAGAGAGAGAGAGATACAGAGAGGGACAGAGACAGATACAGAGAGGAACAGAGAGAGAGATACAGAGAGGGAGATACAGAGAGGGACATTGAGAGATACAGAGAGGGACAGAGAGAGAGAGATACAGAAAGGGTCAGAGAGAGAGCTACAGAGAGGGAGATACAGAGAGGGACAGAGAGAGAGAGAGAGAGAGAGAGAGGGACAGAGAGGGAGATACAGAGAGGGACAGAGAGAGAGATACAGAGAGGGAGAGGGACAGAGAGAGACATACAGAGAGGGAGAGGGACAGAGAGAGAGATACAGAGAGGGACAGAGAGAGAGATACAGAGAGGGACAGAGAGAGAGATACAGAGGGACAGAGAGAGATACAGAGAGTGACAGAGAGAGAGATACAGAGAGGGAGATACAGAGAGGGACAGAGAGAGATACAGAAAGGGTCAGAGAGAGAGCTACAGAGAGGGAGATACAGAGAGGGACAGAGAGAGAGAGAGAAAGAGAGAGACAGAGAGAGAGAGAGAGAGAGAGAGAGAGAGAGAGAGAGAGAGAGAGAGAGAGGGACAGAGAGAGAGAGACAGAGAGAGAGAGAGAGAGAGAGACAGAGAGAGAGACAGAGAGAGATACAGAGAGGGAGACAGAGGAATAGAGAGAGAGATACAGAGAGGGACAGAGAGAGATACAGAGAGAGAGATGCAGATATACATAGAGGGAGAGAGACAGAGACAAAATACATAGAAGGAGAGAGACAGAGACAGATATACATAGAGGGAGAGAGACAGAGACAGATATACATAGAGGGAGAGAGACAGAGACAAAATACATAGAAGGAGAGAGACAGAGACAAAATACATAGAAGGAGAGAGACAGAGACAGATATACATAGAGGGAGAGAGACAGAGACAAAATACATAGAAGGAGAGAGACAGAGACAGATATACATAGAGGGAGAGAGACAGAGACATATATACATAGAGGGAGAGAGACAGAGACAGATTTTAAAATATATATATATATTTCACCTTTATTTAACCAGGTAGGCTAGTTGAGAACAAGTTCTCATTTGCAACTGCGACCTGGCCAAGATAAAGCATAGCAGTGTGAACAGACAACACAGTAGAAAAAAAGGGGGAGTCTATATACAATGTGTGCAAAGGGCATGAGGAGGTAGGCGAATAATTACAATTTTGCAGATTAACACTGGAGTGATAAATGATCAGATGGTCATGTACAGGTAGAGATATTGGTGTGCAAAAGAGCAGAAAAGTAAATAAATAAAAACAGTGTGGGGATGAGGTAGGTGAAAATGGGTGGGCTATTTACCAATAGACTATGTACAGCTGCAGCGATCGGTTAGCTGCTCAGATAGCTGATGTTTGAAGTTGGTGAGGGAGATGAAAGTCTCCAACTTCAGCGATTTTTGCAATTCGTTCCAGTCACAGGCAGCAGAGTACTGGAACGAAAGGCGGCCAAATGAGGTGTTGGCTTTAGGGATGATCAGTGAGATACACCTGCTGGAGCGCGTGTTACGGATGGGTGTTGCCATCGTGACCAGTGAACTGAGATAAGTTGGAGCTTTACCAAGCATGGACTTGTAGATGACCTGGAGCCAGTGGGTCTGGCGACGAATATGTAGCGAGGGCCAGCCGACTAGAGCATACAAGTCGCAGTGGTGGGTAGTATAAGGTGCATTAGTGACAAAACGGATGGCACTGTGATAAACTGCATCCAGTTTGCTGAGTAGAGTGTTGGAAGCAATTTTGTAGATGACATCGCCGAAGTCGAGGATTGGTAGGATAGTCAGTTTTACTAGGGTAAGCTTGGCGGCGTGAGTGAAGGAGGCTTTGTTGCGGAATAGAAAGCCGATTCTTGATTTGATTTTCGATTGGAGATGTTTGATATGAGTCTGGAAGGAGAGTTTGCAGTCTAGCCAGACACCTAGGTACTTATAGATGTCCACATATTCAAGGTCGGAACCATCCAGGGTGGTGATGCTAGTCGGGCATGCGGGTACAGGCAGCGATCGGTTGAAAAGCATGCATTTGGTTTTACTAGCATTTAAGAGCAGTTGGAGATATACGTAGGAGAGAGACAGAGACAGATATACATAGAGGGAGAGAGACAGAGACAGATATACATAGAGGGAGAGAGACAGATATACATAGAGGGAGAGACAGATATACATAGAGGGAGAGAGACAGATATACATAGAGGGAGAGACAGATATACATAGAGGGAGAGACAGATATACATAGAGGGAGAGAGACAGATATACATAGAGGGAGAGAGACAGATATACATAGAGGGAGAGAGACAGAGACAGATATACATAGAGGGAGAGAGACAGATATACATAGAGGGAGAGAGACAGAGACAGATATACATAGAGGGAGAGAGACAGATATACATAGAGGGAGAGACAGATATACATAGAGGGAGAGAGACAGATATACATAGAGGGAGAGACAGATATACATAGAGGGAGAGACAGATATACATAGAGGGAGAGAGACAGATATACATAGAGGGAGAGACAGATATACATAGAGGGAGAGAGACAGATATACATAGAGGGAGAGACAGATATACATAGAGGGAGAGACAGATATACATAGAGGGAGAGAGACAGATATACATAGAGGGAGAGACAGATATACATAGAGGGAGAGAGACAGATATACATAGAGGGAGAGACAGATATACATAGAGGGAGAGAGACAGATATACATAGAGGGAGAGACAGATATACGTAGGAGAGAGACAGATATACATAGAGGGAGAGAGACAGAGACAGATATACATAGAGGGAGAGACAGATATACATAGAGGGAGAGAGACAGAGACAGATATACATAGAGGGAGAGACAGATATACATAGAGGGAGAGAGACAGATATACATAGAGGGAGAGAGACAGATATACATAGAGGGAGAGAGACAGATATACATAGAGGGAGAGAGACAGAGACAGATATACATAGAGGGAGAGACAGATATACATAGAGGGAGAGAGACAGATATACATAGAGGGAGAGACAGATATACATAGAGGGAGAGAGACAGATATACATAGAGGGAGAGACAGATATACATAGAGGGAGAGAGACAGATATACATAGAGGGAGAGAGACAGATATACATAGAGACAGAGACAGATATACATAGAGGGAGAGAGACAGATATACATAGAGGGAGAGAGACAGAGACAGATATACATAGAGGGAGAGAGACAGAGACAGATATACATAGAGGGAGAGAGACAGATATACATAGAGGGAGAGAGACAGAGACAGATATACATAGAGGGAGAGAGACAGATATACATAGAGACAGAGACAGATATACATAGAGGGAGAGAGACAGAGACAGATATACATAGAGGGAGAGAGACAGAGACAGATATACATAGAGGGAGAGAGACAGATATACATAGAGACAGAGACAGTTATACATAGAGACAGAGACAGATATACATAGAGACAGAGACAGATATACATAGAGGGAGAGAGACAGATATACATAGAGGGAGAGAGACAGATATACATAGAGAGAGAGAGACAGATATACATAGAGACAGAGACAGATATACATAGAGACAGAGAGACAGATATACATAGAGACAGAGACAGATATACATAGAGACAGAGACAGATATACATAGAGACAGAGACAGATATACATAGAGACAGAGACAGATATACATAGAGACAGAGACAGTTATACATAGAGACAGAGACAGATATACATAGAGACAGAGACAGTTATACATAGAGACAGAGACAGATATACATAGAGACAGAGACAGTTATACATAGAGGGAGAGAGACAGATATACATAGAGGGAGAGACAGTTATACATAGAGACAGAGACAGATATACATAGAGGGAGAGAGACAGATATACATAGAGACAGAGACAGATATACATAGAGACAGAGACAGTTATACATAGAGACAGAGACAGATATACATAGAGACAGAGACAGTTATACATAGAGACAGAGACAGATATACATAGAGACAGAGACAGATATACATAGAGGGAGAGAGACAGATATACATAGAGGGAGAGACAGTTATGCATAGAGACAGAGACAGATATACATAGAGGGAGAGAGACAGATATACATAGAGACAGAGACAGATATACATAGAGACAGAGACAGTTATACATAGAGACAGAGACAGATATACATAGAGGGAGAGACAGATATACATAGAGACAGAGACAGATATACATAGAGACAGAGACAGTTATACATAGAGACAGAGACAGATATACATAGAGACAGAGACATATATACATAGAGACAGAGACAGATATACATAGAGGAGAGAGACAGATATACATAGAGACAGAGACAGATATACATAGAGGGAGAGAGACAGAGACAGATATACATAGAGACAGAGACAGTTATACATAGAGGGAGAGACAGATATACATAGAGACAGAGACAGTTATACATAGAGGGAGAGAGACAGATAGATATACATAGAGACAGAGACAGTTATACATAGAGGGAGAGAGACAGAGACAGATATACATAGAGACAGAGACAGTTATACATAGAGGGAGAGAGACAGATATACATAGAGACAGAGACAGTTATACATAGAGGGAGAGAGAGAGAGACAGATATACATAGAGACAGAGACAGTTATACATAGAGGGAGAGAGACAGAGACAGATATACATAGAGACAGAGACAGATATACATAGAGACAGAGACAGATATACATAGAGACAGAGACATATATACATAGAGACAGAGACAGATATACATAGAGACAGAGACAGATATACATAGAGACAGAGACAGATATACATAGAGACAGAGACAGATATACATAGAGACAGAGACAGATATACATAGAGACAGAGACAGTTATACATAGAGACAGAGACAGATATACATAGAGACAGAGACAGATATACATAGAGGGAGAGAGACAGATATACATAGAGGGAGAGACAGTTATACATAGAGACAGAGACAGATATACATAGAGAGAGAGAGACAGATATACATAGAGACAGAGACAGATATACATAGAGACAGAGACAGATTATACATAGAGACAGAGACAGATATACATAGAGACAGAGACAGATATACATAGAGGGAGAGAGACAGATATACATAGAGGGAGAGAGACAGAGACAGATATACATAGAGGGAGAGACAGTTATACATAGAGACAGAGACAGATATACATAGAGGGAGAGACAGTTATACATAGAGACAGAGACAGATATACATAGAGACAGAGACAGTTATACATAGAGACAGAGACAGATATACATAGAGACAGAGACAGTTATACATAGAGACAGAGACAGATATACATAGAGGGAGAGAGACAGATATACATAGAGGGAGAGAGACAGTTATACATAGAGACAGAGACAGATATACATAGAGGGAGAGACAGATATACATAGAGACAGAGACAGATATACATAGAGACAGAGACAGTTATACATAGAGACAGAGACAGATATACATAGAGGGAGAGAGACAGATATACATAGAGGGAGAGAGACAGATATACATAGAGGGAGAGAGACAGAGATCCATAGAGGGAGAGAGACAGACATACATAGAGGGAGAGAGACAGATATACATAGAGGGAGAGAGACAGATATACATAGAGAGACAGAGACAGATATACATAGAGGGAGAGAGACAGATATACATAGAGACAGAGACAGATATACATAGAGGGAGAGAGACAGATATACATAGAGACAGAGACAGATATACAAAGAGGGAGAGAGACAGATATACATAGAGGGAGAGAGACAGATATACATAGAGACAGAGACAGATATACATAGAGGGAGAGAGACAGATATACATAGAGGGAGAGAGACAGATATACATAGAGGGAGAGAGACAGATATACATAGAGACAGAGACAGATATACATAGAGGGAGAGAGACAGATATACATAGAGACAGAGACAGATATACATAGAGGGAGAGAGACAGAGACAGATATACATAGAGGGAGAGAGACAGAGACAGATATACATAGAGGGAGAGAGACAGAGACAGATATACATAGAGGGAGAGAGACAGATATACATAGAGGGAGAGAGACAGATATACATAGAGACAGAGACAGATATACATAGAGGGAGAGAGACAGAGACAGATATACATAGAGGGAGAGAGACAGATATACATAGAGGGAGAGAGACAGAGACAGATATACATAGAGGGAGAGAGACAGATATACATAGAGACAGAGACAGATATACATAGAGAGAGAGACAGAGACAGATATACATAGAGGGAGAGACAGAGACAGATATACATAGAGGGAGAGACAGATATACATAGAGACAGAGACAGATATACATAGAGACAGAGACAGATATACATAGAGACAGAGACAGATATACATAGAGGGAGAGAGACAGATATACATAGAGGGAGAGAGACAGATATACATAGAGAGAGAGAGACAGATATACATAGAGACAGAGACAGATATACATAGAGACAGAGAGACAGATATACATAGAGACAGAGACAGATATACATAGAGACAGAGACAGTTATACATAGAGACAGAGACAGTTATACATAGAGACAGAGACAGATATACATAGAGGGAGAGAGACAGATATACATAGAGACAGAGACAGATATACATAGAGACAGAGACAGTTATACATAGAGACAGAGACAGATATACATAGAGACAGAGACAGTTATACATAGAGACAGAGACAGATATACATAGAGACAGAGACAGATATACATAGAGGGAGAGAGACAGATATACATAGAGGGAGAGACAGTTATGCATAGAGACAGAGACAGATATACATAGAGGACAGAGAGAGACAGATATACATAGAGACAGAGACAGATATACATAGAGACAGAGACAGTTATACATAGAGACAGAGACAGATATACATAGAGGGAGAGACAGATATACATAGAGACAGAGACAGATATACATAGAGACAGAGACAGTTATACATAGAGACAGAGACAGATATACATAGAGACAGAGACATATATACATAGAGACAGAGACAGATATACATAGAGGAGAGAGACAGATATACATAGAGACAGAGACAGTTATACATAGAGGGAGAGAGACAGAGACAGATATACATAGAGACAGAGACAGTTATACATAGAGGGAGAGAGACAGATATACATAGAGACAGAGACAGTTATACATAGAGGGAGAGAGAGAGAGACAGATATACATAGAGACAGAGACAGTTATACATAGAGGGAGAGAGACAGAGACAGATATACATAGAGACAGAGACAGTTATACATAGAGGGAGAGAGACAGATATACATAGAGACAGAGACAGTTATACATAGAGGGAGAGAGAGACAGATATACATAGAGACAGAGACAGTTATACATAGAGGGAGAGAGACAGATATACATAGAGACAGAGACAGTTATACATAGAGACAGAGACAGATATACATAGAGACAGAGACAGATATACATAGAGACAGAGACAGATATACATAGAGACAGAGACAGATATACATAGAGACAGAGACAGATATACATAGAGGGAGAGACAGTTATACATAGAGACAGAGACAGATATACATAGAGACAGAGACATATATACATAGAGACAGAGACAGATATACATAGAGACAGAGACAGTTATACATAGAGACAGAGACAGATATACATAGAGACAGAGACAGATATACATAGAGACAGAGACATATATACATAGAGACAGAGACAGATATACATAGAGACAGAGACAGTTATACATAGAGACAGAGACAGATATACATATATACAGAGACAGAGACAGTTATACATAGAGGGAGAGAGACAGATATACATAGAGGAGAGACAGTTATACATAGAGACAGAGACAGATATACATAGAGAGAGAGAGACAGATATACATAGAGACAGAGACAGATATACATAGAGACAGAGACAGTTATACATAGAGACAGAGACAGATATACATAGAGACAGAGACAGTTATACATAGAGGGAGAGAGACAGATATACATAGAGGGAGAGAGACAGAGACAGATATACATAGAGGGAGAGACAGTTATACATAGAGACAGAGACAGATATACATAGAGGGAGAGACAGTTATACATAGAGACAGAGACAGATATACATAGAGACAGAGACAGTTATACATAGAGACAGAGACAGATATACATAGAGACAGAGACAGTTATACATAGAGACAGAGACAGATATACATAGAGGGAGAGAGACAGATATACATAGAGGGAGAGACAGTTATACATAGAGACAGAGACAGATATACATAGAGGGAGAGACAGATATACATAGAGACAGAGACAGATATACATAGAGACAGAGACAGTTATACATAGAGACAGAGACAGATATACATAGAGGGAGAGAGACAGATATACATAGAGGGAGAGAGACAGATATACATAGAGGGAGAGAGACAGAGATCCATAGAGGGAGAGAGACAGACATACATAGAGGGAGAGAGACAGATATACATAGAGGGAGAGAGACAGATATACATAGAGAGAGAGAGACAGATATACATAGAGGGAGAGAGACAGATATACATAGAGATACAGAGACAGATATACATAGAGGGAGAGACAGATATACATAGAGACAGAGACAGATATACATAGAGGGAGAGAGACAGATATACATAGAGGGAGAGACAGATATACATAGAGACAGAGACAGATATACATAGAGGGAGAGAGACAGATATACATAGAGGGAGAGACAGATATACATAGAGGGAGAGAGACAGATATACATAGAGACAGAGACAGATATACATAGAGGGAGAGAGACAGATATACATAGAGACAGAGACAGATATACATAGAGGGAGAGAGACAGAGACAGATATACATAGAGGGAGAGAGACAGAGACAGATATACATAGAGGGAGAGAGACAGAGACAGATATACATAGAGGGAGAGAGACAGATATACATAGAGGGAGAGAGACAGATATACATAGAGACAGAGACAGATATACATAGAGGGAGAGAGACAGAGACAGATATACATAGAGGGAGAGAGACAGATATACATAGAGGGAGAGAGACAGAGACAGATATACATAGAGGGAGAGAGACAGATATACATAGAGACAGAGACAGATATACATAGAGGGAGAGAGACAGAGACAGATATACATAGAGGGAGAGAGACAGAGACAGATATACATAGAGGGAGAGAGACAGATATACATAGAGACAGAGACAGTTATACATAGAGACAGAGACAGATATACATAGAGACAGAGACAGATATACATAGAGGGAGAGAGACAGATATACATAGAGGGAGAGAGACAGATATACATAGAGAGAGAGAGACAGATATACATAGAGACAGAGACAGATATACATAGAGACAGAGAGACAGATATACATAGAGACAGAGACAGATATACATAGAGACAGAGACAGTTATACATAGAGACAGAGACAGTTATACATAGAGACAGAGACAGATATACATAGAGACAGAGACAGTTATACATAGAGACAGAGACAGATATACATAGAGACAGAGACAGTTATACATAGAGACAGAGACAGATATACATAGAGACAGAGACAGTTATACATAGAGGGAGAGAGACAGATATACATAGAGGGAGAGACAGTTATACATAGAGACAGAGACAGATATACATAGAGGGAGAGAGACAGATATACATAGAGACAGAGACAGATATACATAGAGACAGAGACAGTTATACATAGAGACAGAGACAGATATACATAGAGACAGAGACAGTTATACATAGAGACAGAGACAGATATACATAGAGACAGAGACAGATATACATAGAGGGAGAGAGACAGATATACATAGAGGGAGAGACAGTTATGCATAGAGACAGAGACAGATATACATAGAGGGAGAGAGACAGATATACATAGAGACAGAGACAGATATACATAGAGACAGAGACAGTTATACATAGAGACAGAGACAGATATACATAGAGGGAGAGACAGATATACATAGAGACAGAGACAGATATACATAGAGACAGAGACAGTTATACATAGAGACAGAGACAGATATACATAGAGACAGAGACATATATACATAGAGACAGAGACAGATATACATAGAGGGAGAGAGACAGATATACATAGAGACAGAGACAGTTATACATAGAGGGAGAGAGACAGAGACAGATATACATAGAGACAGAGACAGTTATACATAGAGGGAGAGAGACAGATATACATAGAGACAGAGACAGTTATACATAGAGGGAGAGAGAGAGAGACAGATATACATAGAGACAGAGACAGTTATACATAGAGGGAGAGAGACAGAGACAGATATACATAGAGACAGAGACAGTTATACATAGAGGGAGAGAGACAGATATACATAGAGACAGAGACAGTTATACATAGAGGGAGAGAGAGAGAGACAGATATACATAGAGACAGAGACAGTTATACATAGAGGGAGAGAGACAGAGACAGATATACATAGAGACAGAGACAGTTATACATAGAGACAGAGACAGATATACATAGAGACAGAGACATATATACATAGAGACAGAGACAGATATACATAGAGACAGAGACAGATATACATAGAGACAGAGACAGATATACATAGAGGGAGAGACAGTTATACATAGAGACAGAGACAGATATACATAGAGACAGAGACATATATACATAGAGACAGAGACAGATATACATAGAGACAGAGACAGTTATACATAGAGACAGAGACAGATATACATAGAGACAGAGACAGATATACATAGAGACAGAGACATATATACATAGAGAGACAGAGACAGATATACATAGAGACAGAGACAGTTATACATAGAGACAGAGACAGATATACATAGAGACAGAGACAGTTATACATAGAGGGAGAGAGACAGATATACATAGAGGGAGAGACAGTTATACATAGAGACAGAGACAGATATACATAGAGAGAGAGAGACAGATATACATAGAGACAGAGACAGATATACATAGAGACAGAGACAGTTATACATAGAGACAGAGACAGATATACATAGAGACAGAGACAGTTATACATAGAGGGAGAGAGACAGATATACATAGAGGGAGAGAGACAGAGACAGATATACATAGAGGGAGAGACAGTTATACATAGAGACAGAGACAGATATACATAGAGGGAGAGACAGTTATACATAGAGACAGAGACAGATATACATAGAGACAGAGACAGTTATACATAGAGACAGAGACAGATATACATAGAGACAGAGACAGTTATACATAGAGACAGAGACAGATATACATAGAGGGAGAGAGACAGATATACATAGAGGGAGAGACAGTTATACATAGAGACAGAGACAGATATACATAGAGGGAGAGACAGATATACATAGAGACAGAGACAGATATACATAGAGACAGAGACAGTTATACATAGAGACAGAGACAGTTATACATAGAGACAGAGACAGATATACATAGAGGGAGAGAGACAGATATACATAGAGGGAGAGACAGTTATACATAGAGGGAGAGACAGTTATACATAGAGACAGAGACAGATATACATAGAGACAGAGACAGTTATACATAGAGACAGAGACAGATATACATAGAGGGAGAGAGACAGATATACATAGAGGAGAGACAGATATACATAGAGACAGAGACAGATATACATAGAGACAGAGACAGATATACATAGAGACAGAGACAGATATACATAGACAGATATACATAGAGACAGAGACAGATATACATAGAGACAGAGACAGATATACATAGAGGGAGAGAGACAGATATACATAGAGGGAGAGAGACAGATATACATAGAGACAGAGACAGTTATACATAGAGACAGAGACAGATATACATAGAGACAGAGACAGTTATACATAGAGACAGAGACAGATATACATAGAGACAGAGACAGATATACATAGAGACAGAGACAGATATACATAGAGACAGAGACAGATATACATAGAGACAGAGACAGATATACATAGAGACAGAGACAGATATACATAGAGACAGAGACAGAGACAGATATACATAGAGGGAGAGACAGATATACATAGAGACAGAGACAGATATACATAGAGGAGAGAGACAGATATACATAGAGACAGAGACAGATATACATAGAGGGAGAGAGACAGATATACATAGAGACAGAGACAGATATACATAGAGACAGAGACAGAGACAGAGACAGATATACATAGAGGAGACAGATATACATAGAGACAGAGACAGATATACATAGAGGACAGAGACAGATATACATAGAGACAGAGACAGATATACATAGAGGGAGAGAGACAGATATACATAGAGACAGAGACAGATATACATAGAGACAGAGACAGATATACATAGAGACAGAGACAGATATACATAGAGACAGAGACAGATATACATAGAGGAGACAGAGAGACAGAGACAGATATACATAGAGACAGAGACAGATATACATAGAGGGAGAGAGACAGATATACATAGAGACAGAGACAGATATACATAGAGACAGAGACATATATACATAGAGACAGAGACAGATATACATAGAGACAGAGACAGATATACATAGAGACAGAGACAGATATACATAGAGACAGAGACAGATATACAGATATACATAGAGACAGAGACAGATATACATAGAGACAGAGACAGATATACATAGAGGACAGAGACAGATATACATAGAGACAGAGACAGATATACATAGAGACAGAGACAGATATACATAGAGACAGAGACAGATATACATAGAGAGACAGATATACATAGAGGAGAGAGACAGATATACATAGAGGGAGAGAGACAGATATACATAGAGACAGAGACAGATATACATAGACAGAGACAGATATACATAGAGACAGAGACAGATATACATAGAGGGAGAGACAGATATACATAGAGACAGAGACAGATATACATAGAGGGAGAGAGACAGATATACATAGAGACAGAGACAGATATACATAGAGGGAGAGACAGATATACATAGAGACAGAGACAGATATACATAGAGGGAGAGAGACAGATATACATAGAGACAGAGACAGATATACATAGAGGGACAGAGACAGATATACATAGAGGAGAGAGACAGATATACATAGAGGGAGAGAGACAGATATACATAGAGACAGAGACAGATATACATAGAGGGAGAGACAGATATACAGAGACAGATATACATAGAGGGAGAGAGACAGATATACATAGAGGGAGAGAGACAGATATACATAGAGGGGAGACAGTTATACATAGAGAGACAGATATACATAGAGACAGAGACAGATATACATAGAGGGAGAGAGACAGATATACATAGAGGAGAGAGAGAGAGACAGATATACATAGAGACAGAGACAGATATACATAGAGACAGAGACAGTTATACATAGAGACAGAGACAGATATACATAGAGACAGAGACAGATATACATAGAGGGAGAGAGACAGATATACATAGAGACAGAGACAGATATACATAGAGACAGAGACAGATATACATAGAGACAGAGACAGATATACATAGAGACAGAGAGACAGATATACATAGAGACAGAGACAGATATACATAGAGACAGAGACAGATATACATAGAGACAGAGACAGTTATACATAGAGACAGAGACAGATATACATAGAGACAGAGACAGTTATACATAGAGACAGAGACAGATATACATAGAGACAGAGACAGTTATACATAGAGACAGAGACAGATATACATAGAGACAGAGACAGTTATACATAGAGGGAGAGAGACAGATATACATAGAGGGAGAGACAGTTATACATAGAGACAGAGACAGATATACATAGAGGAGAGAGACAGATATACATAGAGACAGAGACAGATATACATAGAGACAGAGACAGTTATACATAGAGACAGAGACAGATATACATAGAGACAGAGACAGATATACATAGAGACAGAGACAGATATACATAGAGACAGAGACAGATATACATAGAGGAGAGAGACAGATATACATAGAGGGAGAGACAGATATACATAGAGACAGAGACAGATATACATAGAGGGAGAGAGACAGATATACATAGAGACAGAGACAGATATACATAGAGACAGAGACAGTTATACATAGAGACAGAGACAGATATACATAGAGGGAGAGACAGATATACATAGAGACAGAGACAGATATACATAGAGACAGAGACAGTTATACATAGAGACAGAGACAGATATACATAGAGACAGAGACATATATACATAGAGACAGAGACAGATATACATAGAGGGAGAGAGACAGATATACATAGAGACAGAGACAGTTATACATAGAGGGAGAGAGACAGAGACAGATATACATAGAGACAGAGACAGTTATACATAGAGGAGAGAGACAGATATACATAGAGACAGAGACAGTTATACATAGAGGGAGAGAGAGACAGATATACATAGAGACAGAGACAGTTATACATAGAGGGAGAGAGACAGAGACAGATATACATAGAGACAGAGACAGTTATACATAGAGGGAGAGAGACAGATATACATAGAGACAGAGACAGTTATACATAGAGGGAGAGAGACAGATATACATAGAGACAGAGACAGTTATACATAGAGGAGAGAGACAGAGACAGATATACATAGAGACAGAGACAGTTATACATAGAGACAGAGACAGATATACATAGAGACAGAGACATATATACATAGAGACAGAGACAGATATACATAGAGACAGAGACAGATATACATAGAGACAGAGACAGATATACATAGAGGGAGAGACAGTTATACATAGAGACAGAGACAGATATACATAGAGACAGAGACATATATACATAGAGACAGAGACAGATATACATAGAGACAGAGACAGTTATACATAGAGACAGAGACAGATATACATAGAGACAGAGACAGATATACATAGAGACAGAGACATATATACATAGAGACAGAGACAGATATACATAGAGACAGAGACAGTTATACATAGAGACAGAGACAGATATACATAGAGACAGAGACAGTTATACATAGAGGGAGAGAGACAGATATACATAGAGGGAGAGACAGTTATACATAGAGACAGAGACAGATATACATAGAGAGAGAGAGACAGATATACATAGAGACAGAGACAGATATACATAGAGACAGAGACAGTTATACATAGAGACAGAGACAGATATACATAGAGACAGAGACAGTTATACATAGAGGGAGAGAGACAGATATACATAGAGGGAGAGAGACAGACAGATATACATAGAGGGAGACAGTTATACATAGAGACAGAGACAGATATACATAGAGGGAGAGACAGTTATACATAGAGACAGAGACAGATATACATAGAGACAGAGACAGTTATACATAGAGACAGAGACAGATATACATAGAGACAGAGACAGTTATACATAGAGACAGAGACAGATATAGATATACATAGAGGGAGAGACAGTTATACATAGAGACAGAGACAGATATACATAGAGGGAGAGACAGATATACATAGAGACAGAGACAGATATACATAGAGACAGAGACAGTTATACATAGAGACAGAGACAGATATACATAGAGGGAGAGAGACAGATATACATAGAGGGAGAGAGACAGATATACATAGAGGGAGAGACAGATATACATAGAGAGAGAGACAGATATACATAGAGACAGAGACAGATATACATAGAGACAGAGACAGATATACATAGAGACAGAGACAGATATACATAGAGACAGAGACAGATATACATAGAGACAGAGACAGATATACATAGAGACAGAGACAGATATACATAGAGGACAGAGACAGATATACATAGAGACAGAGACAGATATACATAGAGACAGAGACAGATATACATAGAGGGAGAGACAGATATACATAGAGGGAGAGATATACATAGAGGGAGAGAGACAGATATACATAGAGACAGAGACAGATATACATAGAGACAGAGACAGATATACATAGAGACAGAGACAGATATACATAGAGACAGAGACAGATATACATAGAGACAGAGACAGATATACATAGAGGGAGAGAGACAGATATACATAGAGACAGAGACAGATATACATAGAGACAGAGACAGATATACATAGAGACAGAGACAGATATACAGAGACAGATATACATAGAGACAGAGACAGATATACATAGAGGGAGGAACAGAGACAGATAGAGACAGATATACATAGAGGAGAGAGACAGATATACATAGAGACAGAGACAGATATACATAGAGACAGAGACAGATATACATAGAGACAGAGACAGATATACATAGAGACAGAGACAGATATACATAGAGGGAGAGAGACAGATATACATAGAGACAGAGACAGATATACATAGAGACAGAGACATATATACATAGAGACAGAGACAGATATACATAGAGACAGAGACAGATATACATAGAGACAGAGACAGTTATACATAGAGACAGAGACAGATTATACATAGAGACAGAGACAGATATACATAGAGACAGAGACAGTTATACATAGAGACAGAGACAGATATACATAGAGACAGAGACAGTTATACATAGAGACAGAGACAGATATACATAGAGACAGAGACAGTATACATAGAGGGAGAGACAGATATACATAGAGGAGAGACAGTTATACATAGAGACAGAGACAGATATACATAGAGGGAGAGAGACAGATATACATAGAGACAGAGACAGATATACATAGAGACAGAGACAGTTATACATAGAGACAGAGACAGATATACATAGAGACAGAGACAGTTATACATAGAGACAGAGACAGATATACATAGAGACAGAGACAGATATACATAGAGGGAGAGAGACAGATATACATAGAGGGAGAGAGACAGTTATACATAGAGACAGAGACAGATATACATAGAGGGACAGAGACAGATATACATAGAGACAGAGACAGATATACATAGAGACAGAGACAGTTATACATAGAGACAGAGACAGATATACATAGAGGGAGAGACAGATATACATAGAGACAGAGACAGATATACATAGAGACAGAGACAGATATACATAGAGACAGAGACAGATATACATAGAGACAGAGACATATATACATAGAGACAGAGACAGATATACATAGAGGGAGAGAGACAGATATACATAGAGACAGAGACAGTTATACATAGAGGGAGAGAGACAGAGACAGATATACATAGAGACAGAGACAGATATACATAGAGGGAGAGAGACAGATATACATAGAGACAGAGACAGATATACATAGAGGGAGAGAGACAGATATACATAGAGACAGAGACAGATATACATAGAGGGAGAGAGACAGAGACAGATATACATAGAGACAGAGACAGATATACATAGAGGGAGAGAGACAGATATACATAGAGACAGAGACAGATATACATAGAGGGAGAGACAGAGACAGATATACATAGAGACAGAGACAGATATACATAGAGGGAGAGAGACAGATATACATAGAGACAGAGACAGATATACATAGAGGAGAGAGACAGATACAGATATAGACAGAGACAGATAGAGACAGAGACAGATATACATAGAGACAGAGACAGATATACATAGAGGGAGAGACAGATATACATAGAGACAGAGACAGATATACATAGAGACAGAGACAGATATACATAGAGACAGAGACAGATATACATAGAGACAGAGACAGATATACATAGAGACAGAGACAGATATACATAGAGACAGAGACAGATATACATAGAGACAGAGACATATATACATAGAGACAGAGACAGATATACATAGAGACAGAGACAGTTATACATAGAGACAGAGACAGATATACATAGAGACAGAGACAGATATACATAGAGGGAGAGAGACAGATATACATAGAGGGAGAGACAGTTATACATAGAGACAGAGACAGATATACATAGAGGGAGAGAGACAGATATACATAGAGACAGAGACAGATATACATAGAGGGACAGAGACAGATATACATAGAGACAGAGACAGATATACATAGAGACAGAGACAGATATACATAGAGGGAGAGAGACAGATATACATAGAGACAGAGACAGATATACATAGAGGGAGAGACAGATATACATAGAGACAGAGACAGATATACATAGAGGGAGAGACAGATATACATAGAGACAGAGACAGATATACATAGAGACAGAGACAGATATACATAGAGACAGAGACAGATATACATAGAGGGAGAGAGACAGATATACATAGAGGGAGAGAGACAGATATACATAGAGGGAGAGACAGATATACATAGAGACAGAGACAGATATACATAGAGACAGAGACAGATATACATAGAGGGACAGAGACAGATATACATAGAGGGAGAGAGACAGATATACATAGAGGGAGAGACAGAGACAGATATACATAGAGACAGAGACAGATATACATAGAGATACAGAGACAGATATACATAGAGGGAGAGAGACAGATATACATAGAGGAGAGAGACAGATATACATAGAGACAGATATACATAGAGGGAGAGAGACAGATATACATAGAGGAGAGAGACAGATATACATAGAGGGAGAGAGACAGATATACATAGAGGAGAGACAGAGACAGATATACATAGAGGGAGAGAGACAGATATACATAGAGGAGAGAGACAGATATACATAGAGGGAGAGAGACAGATATACATAGAGAGAGAGACAGATATACATAGAGGGACAGAGACAGATATACATAGAGGAGAGAGAGACAGATATACATAGAGACAGAGACAGATATACATAGAGGAGAGAGACAGATATACATAGAGGAGACATAGAGAGAGACAGATATACATAGAGGACAGAGACAGATATACATAGAGACAGAGACAGATATACATAGAGACAGAGACAGATATACATAGAGGAGAGAGACAGATATACATAGAGAGGAGAGAGAGACAGATATACATAGAGGGAGAGAGACAGATATACATAGAGGGAGAGAGACAGATATACATAGAGGAGAGAGACAGATATACATAGAGGAGAGAGACAGATATACATAGAGACAGAGACAGATATACATAGAGGAGAGAGACAGATATACATAGAGGGAGAGAGACAGATATACATAGAGGAGAGAGACAGATATACATAGAGGGAGAGACAGATATACATAGAGACAGAGACAGATATACATAGAGACAGAGACAGATATACATAGAGACAGAGACAGATATACATAGAGGAGAGAGACAGATATACATAGAGGGAGAGAGACAGATATACATAGAGGGAGAGAGACAGATATACATAGAGGGAGAGACAGAGACAGATATACATAGAGGAGAGAGACAGATATACATAGAGACAGAGACAGATATACATAGAGGAGAGAGACAGATATACATAGAGGGACAGAGACAGATATACATAGAGACAGATATACATAGAGACAGAGACAGATATACATAGAGGGAGAGAGAGACAGATATACATAGAGGAGAGAGACAGATATACATAGAGACAGAGATATACATAGAGGGACAGAGACAGATATACATAGAGGGACAGAGACAGATATACATAGAGGAGAGAGACAGATATACATAGAGACAGAGACAGATATACATAGAGGAGAGAGACAGATATACATAGAGACAGAGACAGATATACATAGAGGGAGAGACAGATATACATAGAGGGAGAGAGACAGATATACATAGAGGACAGAGACAGATATACATAGAGAGAGAGACAGATATACATAGAGAGAGAGAGACAGAGACAGATATACATAGAGAGAGAGACAGATATACATAGAGGAGAGAGACAGATATACATAGAGGGAGAGAGACAGATATACATAGAGAGAGACAGATATACATAGAGAGAGACAGAGACAGATATACATAGAGGAGAGAGACAGATATACATAGAGGAGAGAGACAGATATACATAGAGGGAGAGACAGAGACAGATATACATAGAGGGAGAGAGACAGATATACATAGAGGAGAGAGACAGATATACATAGAGGGAGAGAGACAGATATACATAGAGGAGAGAGACAGATATACATAGAGGGAGAGAGACAGATATACATAGAGACAGAGACAGATATACATAGAGGGAGAGAGACAGATATATACATAGAGGAGAGAGACAGATATACATAGAGGGAGAGACAGATATACATAGAGGGAGAGACAGATATACATAGAGACAGAGACAGATATACATAGAGGAGAGAGAGACAGATATACATAGAGGGAGAGACAGATATACATAGAGACAGAGACAGATATACATAGAGGGAGAGAGACAGATATACATAGAGGGAGAGAGACAGATATACATAGAGAGAGAGAGACAGATATACATAGAGGGAGAGAGACAGATATACATAGAGGGAGACAGATATACATAGAGGGAGATAGACAGATATACATAGAGAGACAGAGACAGATATACATAGAGGGAGAGAGACAGAGACAGATATACATAGAGGGAGAGAGACAGAGACAGATATACATAGAGACAGAGACAGATATACATAGAGGGAGAGAGACAGATATACATAGAGGAGAGAGACAGATATACATAGAGGGAGAGAGAGACAGATATACATAGAGGGAGAGAGACAGATATACATAGAGGAGAGAGACAGAGACAGATATACATAGAGGGAGAGAGACAGATATACATAGAGGGAGAGAGACAGATATACATAGAGGGAGAGAGACAGATATACATAGAGGGAGAGAGACAGATATACATAGAGGGAGAGAGACAGAGACAGATATACATAGAGGGAGAGAGACAGATATACATAGAGGGAGAGAGACAGATATACATAGAGGGAGAGAGACAGATATACATAGAGGGAGAGAGACAGATATACATAGAGGGAGAGACAGATATACATAGAGGAGAGACAGATATACATAGAGGAGAGAGACAGAGACAGATATACATAGAGGGAGAGAGACAGATATACATAGAGGGAGAGAGACAGATATACATAGAGAGAGAGACAGATATACATAGAGGGAGAGAGACAGATATACATAGAGGGAGAGATATACATAGACAGATATACATAGAGACAGATAGAGGAGAGAGACAGATATACATAGAGAGAGAGACAGATATACATAGAGGGAGAGAGACAGATATACATAGAGGGAGAGAGACAGATATACATAGAGGAGAGAGACAGATATACATAGAAGGAGAGAGACAGATATACATAGAGGGAGAGAGACAGATATACATAGAAGGAGAGAGACAGATATACATAGAGGGAGAGACAGAGACAGATATACATAGGAGAGAGACAGATATACATAGAGGGAGAGAGACAGATATACATAGAGGAGAGAGACAGAGACAGATATACATAGAGGGAGAGAGACAGATATACATAGAAGGAGAGAGACAGATATACATAGAGGAGAGAGACAGAGACAGATATACATAGAGGGAGAGAGACAGATATACATAGAGGAGAGAGAGACAGATATACATAGAGGGAGAGAGACAGATATACATAGAGAGAGAGACAGATATACATAGAAGGAGAGAGACAGATATACATAGAGAGACAGAGACAGATATACATAGAGAGAGAGACAGATATACATAGAGGAGAGAGACAGATATACATAGAGGGAGAGAGACAGATATACATAGAAGGAGAGAGACAGATATACATAGAGGGAGAGAGACAGATATACATAGAGAGAGAGACAGATATACATAGAGGAGAGAGACAGATATACATAGAAGGAGAGAGACAGATATACATAGAGGAGAGAGACAGATATACATAGAGGGGAGAGAGACAGATATACATAGAGGGAGAGAGACAGATATACATAGAGGAGAGAGACAGATATACATAGAGGAGAGAGACAGATATACATAGAGGAGAGAGACAGATATACATAGAAGGAGAGAGACAGATATACATAGAGGAGACAGAGACAGATATACATAGAGGAGAGAGACAGATATACATAGAGGAGAGAGACAGATATACATAGAGGGAGAGAGACAGATATACATAGAGGAGGAGAGAGACAGATATACATAGAGGAGAGAGACAGATATACATAGAGGGAGAGAGAGACAGATATACATAGAGGAGAGAGACAGATATACATAGAAGGAGAGAGACAGATATACATAGAAGGAGAGAGACAGATATACATAGAGGGAGGAGAGAGACAGATATACATAGAGGAGAGAGACAGATATACATAGAGGAGAGAGAGAGACAGATATACATAGAAGGAGAGAGACAGATATACATAGAGGGAGAGAGACAGAGATACATAGAGATATACATAGAAGGAGAGAGACAGATATACATAGAGGAGAGAGACAGATATACATAGAGGGAGAGAGACAGATATACATAGAGGGAGAGAGACAGATATACATAGAGGGAGAGAGACAGATATACATAGAGGGAGAGAGACAGATATACATAGAAGGAGAGAGACAGATATACATAGAAGGAGAGAGACAGATATACATAGAAGGAGAGAGACAGATATACATAGAGGAGAGAGACAGATATACATAGAGGGAGAGAGAGACAGATATACATAGAGGGAGAGAGACAGATATACATAGAGAGAGAGACAGATATACATAGAGGAGAGAGACAGATATACATAGAGGAGAGAGACAGATATACATAGAGGAGAGAGACAGATATACATAGAAGGAGAGAGACAGATATACATAGAAGGAGACAGAGACAGATATACATAGACAGGAGAGAGACAGAGACAGATATACATAGAAGGAGAGAGACAGAGATACATAGAGAGACAGATATACATAGAGGGAGAGAGACAGATATACATAGAGAGACAGATATACATAGAAGGAGAGAGACAGATATACATAGAGAGACAGATATACATAGAAGGAGAGAGACAGAGATACATAGAGAGACAGATATACATAGAAGGAGAGAGACAGATATACATAGAGGAGAGAGAGACAGATATACATAGAGGAGAGAGACAGATATACATAGAGAGAGAGACAGATATACATAGAGGAGAGAGACAGATATACATAGAGGAGAGAGACAGACAGATATACATAGAGGAGAGAGACAGATATACATAGAGGAGAGAGACAGATATACATAGAGGGAGAGACAGATATACATAGAGACAGAGACAGATATACATAGAGGAGAGAGACAGATATACATAGAGGGAGAGAGACAGATATACATAGAGGGAGAGACAGACAGATATACATAGAGGGAGAGAGACAGATATACATAGAGGGAGAGAGACAGATATACATAGAGGGAGAGAGACAGATATACATAGAGGGAGGAGAGAGACAGATATACATAGAGGAGAGATATACATAGACAGATATACATAGAGGAGAGAGACAGATATACATAGAGGGAGAGACAGAGATATACATAGAGGGAGAGAGACAGATATACATAGAGGGAGAGACAGATATACATAGAGGGAGAGAGACAGATATACATAGAGGAGAGAGACAGACAGATATACATAGAGGGAGAGAGACAGATATACATAGAGGGAGAGAGAGACAGATATACATAGAGGGAGAGAGACAGATATACATAGAGGAGAGAGACAGATATACATAGAGGGAGAGAGACAGATATACATAGAGGAGAGAGACAGATATACATAGAGGAGAGAGACAGATATACATAGAGGGAGAGAGACAGATATACATAGAGGAGAGAGACAGATATACATAGAGGACAGATATACATAGAGGGAGAGAGACAGATATACATAGAGGAGAGAGACAGATATACATAGAGGGACAGAGACAGATATACATAGAGGGAGAGAGACAGATATACATAGAGGGAGAGAGACAGATATACATAGAGGAGAGAGACAGATATACATAGAGGGAGAGAGACAGATATACATAGAGGGAGAGAGACAGATATACATAGAGGGAGAGAGACAGATATACATAGAGGGAGAGAGACAGATATACATAGAGGGAGAGAGACAGAGACAGATATACATAGAGGGAGAGAGACAGAGACAGATATACATAGAGGAGAGACAGAGACAGATATACATAGAGGGAGAGAGACAGATATACATAGAGGGAGAGAGACAGAGACAGATATACATAGAGGGAGAGAGACAGAGACAGATATACATAGAGGGAGAGAGACAGAGACAGATATACATAGAGGGAGAGAGACAGAGACAGATATACATAGAGGGAGAGAGACAGATATACATAGAGGGAGAGAGACAGAGACAGATATACATAGAGGAGAGAGACAGATATACATAGAGGGAGAGAGACAGATATACATAGAGGGAGAGAGACAGATATACATAGAGGGAGAGAGACAGATATACATAGAGGAGAGAGACAGACAGATATACATAGAGGGAGAGAGACAGATATACATAGAGGAGAGAGACAGATATACATAGAGGGAGAGAGACAGATATACATAGAGGGAGAGAGACAGATATACATAGAGGAGAGAGAGACAGAGACAGATATACATAGAGGGAGAGAGACAGACAGATATACATAGAGGGAGAGAGACAGATATACATAGAGGGAGAGAGACAGATATACATAGAGGGAGAGAGACAGATATACATAGAGGAGAGAGACAGAGACAGATATACATAGAGGAGAGAGACAGATAGATACATAGAGGGAGAGAGACAGATATACATAGAGGAGAGAGACAGAGACAGATATACATAGAGGAGAGACAGAGACAGATATACATAGAGGAGAGACAGATATACATAGAGGGAGAGAGACAGATATACATAGAGGAGAGAGACAGATATACATAGAGGAGAGAGACAGACAGATATACATAGAGGGAGAGACAGAGACAGATATACATAGAGGGAGAGAGACAGATATACATAGAGGAGAGAGAGACAGATATACATAGAGGGAGAGAGACAGAGACAGATATACATAGAGGGAGAGAGACAGATATACATAGAGGAGAGAGAGACAGATATACATAGAGGAGAGAGACAGAGACAGATATACATAGAGGGAGAGAGAGACAGATATACATAGAGGGAGAGAGACAGATATACATAGAGGGAGAGAGACAGATATACATAGAGGAGAGAGAGACAGATATACATAGAGGGGAGAGAGACAGATATACATAGACAGATATACATAGAGGAGAGAGAGACAGATATACATAGAGGGAGAGAGACAGATATACATAGAGGGAGAGAGACAGATATACATAGAGGGAGAGAGACAGATATACAGAGACAGATATACATAGAGGAGAGAGACAGATATACATAGAGGGAGAGAGACAGATATACATAGAGAGACAGATATACATAGAGGGAGAGAGACAGAGATACATAGAGAGACAGATATACATAGAAGGAGAGAGACAGAGATACATAGAGAGACAGATATACATAGAAGGAGAGAGACAGAGATACATAGAGGAGAGAGACAGAGATACATATAGAGGGAGAGAGAGATATACATAGAGGGAGAGAGACAGATATACATAGAGGGAGAGACAGATATACATAGAGGGAGAGAGACAGATATACATAGAGGGAGAGAGACAGATATACATAGAGGGAGAGAGACAGATATACATAGAGAGACAGATATACATAGAAGGAGAGAGACAGATATACATAGAGGGAGAGAGACAGATATACATAGAGAGACAGATATACACAGATATACATAGAGGAGAGAGACAGATATACATAGAGGAGAGAGACAGATATACATAGAGGGAGAGAGACAGATATACATAGAGGGAGAGAGACAGATATACATAGAGGAGAGAGACAGATATACATAGAGGACAGAGACAGATATACATAGAGGAGAGAGACAGATATACATAGAGGGAGAGAGGACAGATATACATAGAGGAGAGAGACAGATATACATAGAGGAGAGACAGATATACATAGAGGAGAGAGACAGATATACATAGAGGGAGAGAGACAGATATACATAGAGGAGAGAGACAGATATACATAGAGGAGAGAGACAGATATACATAGAGGGAGAGAGACAGATATACATAGAGGAGAGAGACAGATATACATAGAGGAGAGAGACAGATATACATAGAAGGAGAGAGACAGATATACATAGAGGAGAGAGACAGATATACATAGAGAGACAGATATACATAGAAGGAGAGAGACAGATATACATAGAGAGACAGATATACATAGAAGGAGAGAGACAGAGATACATAGAGAGACAGATATACATAGAAGAGGGAGAGAGACAGATATACATAGAGGAGAGACAGATATACATAGAAGGAGAGAGAGAGAGACAGATATACATAGAGAGACAGATATACATAGAAGGAGAGAGACAGATATACATAGAGGGAGAGAGACAGATATACATAGACAGATATACATAGAAGGAGAGAGACAGATATACATAGAGGGAGACAGAGAGACATAGAAGGAGAGAGACAGAGATACATAGAAGGAGAGAGACAGATATACATAGAGAGACAGAGATACATAGAAGGAGAGAGACAGATATACATAGAGAGACAGAGATACATAGAAGGAGAGAGACAGATATACATAGAGGGAGAGAGACAGATATACATAGAAGGAGAGAGACAGATATACATAGAAGGAGAGAGACAGATATACATAGAAGGAGAGAGACAGATATACATAGAAGGAGAGAGACAGATATACATAGAAGGAGAGAGACAGATATACATAGAAGGAGAGAGACAGATATACATAGAGGGAGAGAGACAGATATACATAGAAGGAGAGAGACAGATATACATAGAAGGAGAGAGACAGATATACATAGAGGGAGAGAGACAGATATACATAGAGGGAGAGAGACAGATATACATAGAGAAGGAGAGAGACAGATATACATAGAGGGAGAGAGACAGATATACATAGAAGGAGAGAGACAGAGACAGATATACATAGAAGGAGAGAGACAGATATACATAGAGGGAGAGAGACAGAGACAGAGACACATAGAGGGAGAGAGAGAGACAGATATACATAGAGGGAGAGAGACAGATATACATAGAAGGAGAGAGACAGATATACATAGAGGGAGAGAGACAGATATACATAGAGGGAGAGAGACAGATATACATAGAGGGAGAGAGACAGATATACATAGAGGAGAGAGACAGATATACATAGAAGGAGAGAGACAGAGACAGATATACATAGAAGGAGAGAGACAGAGACAGATATACATAGAGGGAGAGAGACAGAGACAGATATACATAGAAGGAGAGAGACAGATATACATAGAAGGAGAGAGACAGAGACAGAGATACATAGAGGGAGAGAGACAGATATACATAGAGGGAGAGAGACAGAGACACATAGAAGGAGAGAGACAGATATACATAGAGGGAGAGAGACAGATATACATAGAAGGAGAGAGACAGAGACAGATATACATAGAGGAGAGAGACAGATATACATAGAGGGAGAGAGACAGATATACATAGAGGGAGAGAGACAGATATACATAGAAGGAGAGAGACAGATATACATAGAAGGAGAGAGACAGATATACATAGAGAGACAGAGACAGATATACAGAGGGAGAGAGACAGATATACATAGAGGGAGAGAGACAGATATACATAGAGGGAGAGAGACAGATATACATAGAAGGAGAGAGAGACAGATATACATAGAGGGAGAGAGACAGATATACATAGAAGGAGAGAGACAGATATACATAGAGGGAGAGAGACAGATATACATAGAGGGAGAGAGACAGATATACATAGAGGGAGAGAGACAGATATACATAGAGGGAGAGAGACAGATATACATAGAGGGAGAGAGACAGATATACATAGAAGGAGAGAGACAGATATACATAGAAGGAGAGAGACAGATATACATAGAGGGAGAGAGACAGAGACAGATATACATAGAAGGAGAGAGACAGATATACATAGAGGGAGAGAGACAGATATACATAGAGGGAGAGAGACAGATATACATAGAAGGAGAGAGACAGATATACAGACAGAGAGAGAGAGACAGATATACATAGAGGGAGAGAGACAGATATACATAGAGGGAGAGAGACAGAGACAGATAGATAGAGGAGAGAGACAGATATACATAGAGGAGAGAGACAGATATACATAGAGGGAGAGAGACAGATATACATAGAGGGAGAGAGACAGAGACAGATATACATAGAAGGAGAGAGACAGAGACAGATATACATAGAGGGAGAGAGACAGATATACAAGAGAGACAGATATACATAGAGGGAGAGAGACAGATATACATAGAGGGAGAGAGACAGATATACATAGAGGGAGAGAGACAGATATACATAGAGGGAGAGAGACAGATATACATAGAGAGAGAGAGAGATATACATAGAGGGAGAGAGACAGATATACATAGAAGGAGAGAGACAGAGACAGATATACATAGAAGGAGAGAGACAGATATACATAGAGGGAGAGAGACAGATATACATAGAGGGAGAGAGACAGATATACATAGAGGGAGAGAGACAGATATACATAGAAGGAGAGAGACAGAGACAGATATACATAGAGGGAGAGAGACAGATATACATAGAAGGAGAGAGACAGAGACAGATATACATAGAGGGAGAGAGACAGATATACATAGAGGGAGAGAGACAGATATACATAGAGGGAGAGAGACAGATATACATAGAGGGAGAGAGACAGAGACAGATATACATAGAAGGAGAGAGACAGATATACATAGAGGGAGAGAGACAGATATACATAGAAGGAGAGAGACAGAGACAGATATACATAGAAGGAGAGAGACAGATATACATAGAGGGAGAGAGACAGATATACAAGGGAGAGAGAGAGACAGATATACATAGAAGGAGAGAGACAGATATACAGAGACAGATATACATAGAGGGAGAGAGACAGATATACATAGAGGGAGAGAGACAGATATACATAGAGGAGGAGAGAGACAGATATACAGAGACACAGAGGAGAGAGACAGATATACATAGAAGGAGAGAGACAGAGACAGATATACATAGAGGGAGAGAGACAGATATACAAGAGAGACAGATATACATAGAGGGAGAGAGACAGATATACATAGAGGGAGAGAGACAGATATACATAGAGGGAGAGAGACAGATATACAAGAGAGACAGATATACATAGAGGGAGAGAGACAGATATACATAGAGGGAGAGAGACAGATATACATAGAGGGAGAGAGACAGATATACATAGAGGGAGAGAGACAGATATACATAGAGGGAGAGAGACAGAGATACATAGAAGGAGAGAGACAGAGACAGAGACACAGAGGGAGAGAGACAGAGACACAGAGGGAGAGAGACAGAGACAGATATACATAGAAGGAGAGAGACAGATATACATAGAAGGAGAGAGACAGATATACATAGAGGGAGAGAGACAGAGATACATAGAAGGAGAGAGACAGAGACAGATATACATAGAGGGAGAGAGACAGATATACATAGAGGGAGAGAGACAGATAAACATAGAAGGAGAGAGACAGAGACAGAGACACAGAGGGAGAGAGACAGAGACACATAGAGGGAGAGAGACAGAGACAGATATACATAGAGGGAGAGAGACAGATAAACATAGAAGGAGAGAGACAGAGACAGAGACACATAGAGGGAGAGAGACAGATACACATAGAGGAGAGAGACAGAGACAGAGACACATAGAGGGAGAGAGACAGAGACACATAGAGGGAGAGAGACAGAGACACATAGAGGGAGAGAGACAGAGACACATAGAGGGAGAGAGACAGAGATACATAGAGGGAGAGAGACAGAGACAGATATACATAGAGGGAGAGAGACAGATATACATAGAGGGAGAGAGACAGATATACATAGAGGAGAGAGACAGATATACATAGAGGGAGAGAGACAGATAAACATAGAAGGAGAGAGACAGAGACAGAGACACAGAGGGAGAGAGACAGAGACACATAGAGGGAGAGAGAGAGACAGATATACATAGAGGGAGAGAGACAGATAAACATAGAGGAGAGAGACAGAGACAGAGAGGAGAGAGGGAGAGAGACAGAGACACATAGAGGGAGAGAGACAGAGACAGAGACACATAGAGGGAGAGAGACAGAGACACAGAGGGAGAGAGACAGAGACAGATATACATAGAGGGAGAGAGACAGATATACATAGAGGGAGAGAGACAGAGACAGAGACACATAGAGGGAGAGAGACAGAGACACATAGAGGGAGAGAGACAGATATACATAGAGGGAGAGAGACAGATATACATAGAAGGAGAGAGACAGAGACAGAGACACATAGAGGGAGAGAGACAGAGACACATAGAGGGAGAGAGACAGATATACATAGAGGGAGAGAGACAGACACATAGAAGGAGAGAGACAGATATACATAGAGGGAGAGAGACAGATAAACATAGAGGGAGAGAGACAGAGACACAGAGGGAGAGAGACAGAGACAGAGACACATAGAGGGAGAGAGACAGAGACAGATATACATAGAAGGAGAGAGACAGATATACATAGAAGGAGAGAGACAGATACACATAGAAGGAGAGAGACAGATATACATAGAGGGAGAGAGACAGAGACAGATATACATAGAGGGAGAGAGACAGAGACAGAGACACAGAGGGAGAGAGACAGATATACATAGAGGGAGAGAGACAGATAAACATAGAGGGAGAGATACAGATATACATAGAGGGAGAGAGACAGAGACAGAGACACATAGAGGGAGAGAGACAGATATACATAGAGGGAGAGAGACAGATAAACATAGAAGGAGAGAGACAGAGACAGATATACATAGAGGGAGAGAGACAGATATACAGAGACAGAGACACATAGAGGGAGAGAGACAGATATACATAGAAGGAGAGAGACAGATATACATAGAGAGACAGAGACAGATATACATAGAGGGAGAGAGACAGAGACAGATATACATAGAGGGAGAGACAGCGACAGATATACATAGAGGGAGAGACAGATAAACATAGAGGGAGAGAGACAGATAAACATAGAAGGAGAGAGACAGAGACAGAGACACATAGAGGAGAGAGACAGAGAAAGAGACACAGAGGGAGAGAGACAGAGACAGAGACACATAGAGGGAGAGAGACAGAGACAGAGACACATAGAGGGAGAGAGACAGATATACATAGAGGGAGAGAGACAGAGACACATAGAGGGAGAGAGACAGAGACAGAGACACATAGAGGGAGAGAGACAGAGACAGATATACATAGAGGGAGAGAGACAGAGACAGATATACATAGAGGGAGAGAGACAGAGACAGATATACATAGAGGGAGAGAGACAGATATACATAGAGGGAGAGAGACAGAGACAGATATACATAGAGGGAGAGAGACAGAGATACATAGAAGGAGAGAGACAGAGATACATAGAGGGAGAGAGACAGAGACACAGAGGGAGAGAGACAGAGACACAGAGGGAGAGAGACAGAGACAGATATACATAGAGGGAGAGAGACAGATATACATAGAGGGAGAGAGACAGAGACAGAGACACATAGAGGGAGAGAGACAGAGACACATAGAGGGAGAGAGACAGATATACATAGAGGGAGAGAGACAGATATACATAGAAGGAGAGAGACAGAGACAGAGACACATAGAGGGAGAGAGACAGATATACATAGAGGGAGAGAGACAGATATACATAGAGGGAGAGAGACAGACACATAGAAGGAGAGAGACAGAGACACATAGAGGGAGAGAGACAGAGACAGAGACACATAGAGGGAGAGAGACAGAGACAGATATACATAGAAGGAGAGAGACAGATATACATAGAAGGAGAGAGACAGATATACATAGAGGGAGAGAGACAGAGACAGATATACATAGAAGGAGAGAGACAGATATACATAGAAGGAGAGAGACAGATATACATAGAGGGAGAGAGACAGATATACATAGAAGGAGAGAGACAGAGACAGATATACATAGAGGGAGAGAGACAGAGACAGATATACATACAGGGAGAGAGACAGAGACAGAGACACAGAGGGAGAGAGACAGATATACATAGAGGGAGAGAGACAGATAAACATAGAGGGAGAGAGACAGAGACAGATATACATAGAGGGAGAGATACAGATATACATAGAGGGAGAGAGACAGAGACAGAGACACATAGAGGGAGAGAGACAGATTTACATAGAGGGAGAGAGACAGATAAACATAGAAGGAGAGAGACAGAGACACATAGAGGGAGAGAGACAGATACAGAGACACATAGAGGGAGAGAGACAGATATACATAGAAGGAGAGAGACAGATATACATAGAGAGACAGAGACAGATATACATAGAGGGAGAGAGACAGAGACAGATATACATAGAGGGAGAGACAGCGACAGATATACATAGAGGGAGAGACAGCGAGAGATATACATAGAGGGAGAGACAGATATACATAGAGGGAGAGAGACAGATAAACATAGAAGGAGAGAGACAGAGACAGAGACACATAGAGGGAGAGAGACAGAGACAGAGACACATAGAGGGAGAGAGACAGAGACAGAGACACATAGAGGGAGAGAGACAGAGACAGATATACATAGAGGGAGAGAGACAGAGACAGATATACATAGAGGGAGAGACAGCGACAGATATACATAGAGGGAGAGACAGATATACATAGAGGGAGAGAGACAGCGACAGATATACATAGAGGGAGAGAGACAGATATACATAGAGAGACAGAGACAGATATACATAGAGGGAGAGAGACAGAGACAGATATACATAGAGGGAGAGAGACAGAGACAGATATACATAGAGGGAGAGAGACAGCGACAGATATACATAGAGGGAGAGAGTGACATGGGAGAGACAGAGAGAGAGACATGGGAGAGAGAGACAAGGGAGAGAGAGAGAGAAGGGAGAGACAGAGAAGGGAGAGAGAGAGAAGCGAGAGAGAGAGAGAGAGAGAGACAGAGAGAGAGAGAGAGAGAGAGAGAGAGAGAGAGAGAGAGAGAGAGAGAGAGAGAGGAGAGAGAGAGAGAAGGGAGAGAGAGACAAGGGAGAAAGAGAGAGAAGAGAGAGAGAGAGACATGGGAGAGAGAGAGACAAGGGAGAGAGAGAGAGACAAGGGAGAGAGAGAGAGACAAGAGAGAGAGAGAGAGAAGGGAGAGAGAGAGAGACACGAGAGAGAGAGACAAGGGAGAGAGAGAGAGAGACAAGGGAGAGAGAGAGAGACAAGGGAGAGAGAAAGAGACAAGTGAGAGAGAGAGAGAAAGGAGAAAGAGAAGGAAGAGAGAGAAGGAAGAGAGAGAGAGAGAGAAGGGAGAGAGACAGAAGGGAGAGAGAGAGAGAGAGAATGGAGAGAGAGAGAGACAAGGGAGAGAGAGAGAGACAAGGGAGAGAGAGAGAGCGAGAGAAATGAGAGAGAGCGAGAGAAATGAGAGAGAGCGAGAGAAATGAGAGAGAAGGAAGAGAGAGAATGAAGAGAGAGAGAGAGAGAGAGAGAGAGAGAGAGAGAGAGAGAGAGAGAGAGAGAGAGAGAGAGAGAGAGAGAGAGAGAGAGAGAGAGAGAGAGAGAAGGGAGAGAGAGAGAGAGAGAGAGAGAGAGAGAGAGAGAGAGAGAGAGAGAGAGAGAGAGAGAGAGAGAGAGAGAGAGAGAGAAAGGGAGAGAGAGAGAGAAGGGAGAGAGAGACAAGGGAGAAAGAGAGAGAAGAGAGAGAGAGAGACATGGGAGAGAGAGAGACAAGGGAGAGAGAGAGATACAAGGGAGAGAGAGAGACAAGAGAGAGAGAGAGAGAGAAGGGAGAGAGAGAGAGAGAAGGGAGAGAGAGAGAGACACGAGAGAGAGAGACAAGGGAGAGAGAGAGAGAGACAAGGGAGAGAGAGAGAGACAAGGGAGAGAGAGAGAGACAAGGGAGAGAGAGAGAGACAAGTGAGAGAGAGAGAGAAAGGAGAAAGAGAAGGAAGAGAGAGAAGGAAGAGAGAGAGAGAGAGAAGGGAGAGAGACAGAAGGGAGAGAGAGAGAGAGAGAGAGAGAGAGAGAGAGAATGGAGAGAGAGAGAGACAAGGGAGAGAGAGAGAGACAAGGGAGAGAGAGAGAGCGAGAGAAATGAGAGAGAGCGAGAGAAATGAGAGAGAGCGAGAGAAATGAGAGAGAAGGAAGAGAGAGAATGAAGAGAGAGAGAGAGAGAGAGAGAGAGAGAGAGAGAGAGAGAGAGAGAGAGAGAGAGAGAGAGAGAGAGAGAGAGAGAGGGAGAGAGAGAAGGGAGAGAGAGAGAGAGATAGAGAGAGAAGGGAGAGAGAGAGAAGCAGTGTTGTGGGTGACATCTAAATCAATCCGCTGCTCTTAGGTACATTCTGTGAATCATAAATAAAAGATTCAACCCAGAACACAGAGATACAGCATCATTTCCCACATTGTTAAATGTCCTGTCAGACTGCCCTGACTGTGTCCAGGTTTGGTTCTGTGTACCATGCCGTTCAAAGAGTTGGAAAATCTTACCAGTCACGTAAATGGGGAGTCAAACCATTTTGGTCTACAGACGACCACTGCAGGGTTCTCAACCAGTACTGCTCTAACTACCATCTTAATAGTCCAGTATATATCCTGTAAATACTACTCTCATCCTTCTAGACCTATCGGCTGCCTTCGATACTGTGAACCATCAGATCCTCCTCTCCACCCTCTCCGAGTTGGCGTATCTCCGGCGCGGCCCACGCTTGGATTGCGTCCTACCTGACAGGTCGCTCCTACCAGGTGGCGTGGCGAGAATCTGTCTCCTCACCACGCGCTCTCACCACTGGTGTCCCCCAGGGCTCTGTTCTAGGCCCTCTCCTATTCTCGCTATACACCAAGTCACTTGGCTCTGTCATAACCTCACATGGTCTCTCCTATCATTGCTATGCAGACGACACACAATTAATTTTCTCCTTTCCCCCTTCTGATGACCAGGTGGCGAATCGCATCTCTGCATGTCTGGCAGACATATCAGTGTGGATGACGGATCACCACCTCAAGCTGAACCTCGGCAAGACGGAGCTGCTCTTCCTCCCGGGGAAGGACTGCCCGTTCCATGATCTCGCCATCACGGTTGACAACTCCATTGTGTCCTCCTCCCAGAGCACTAAGAACCTTGGCGTGATCCTGGACAACACCCTGTCGTTCTCAACTAACATCAAGGCGGTGGCCCGTTCCTGTAGGTTCATGCTCTACAACATCCGCAGAGTACGACCCTGCCTCACACAGGAACCGGCGCAGGTCCTAATCCAGGCACTTGTCATCTCCCGTCTGGATTACTGCAACTCGCTGTTGGCTGGGCTCCCTGCCTGTGCCATTAAACCCCTACAACTCATCCAGAACGCCGCAGCCCGTCTGGTGTTCAACCTTCCCAAGTTCTCTCACGTCACCCCGCTCCTCCGCTCTCTCCACTGGCTTCCAGTTGAAGCTCGCATCCGCTACAAGACCATGGTGCTTGCCTACGGAGCTGTGAGGGGAACGGCACCTCAGTACCTCCAGGCTCTGATCAGGCCCTACACCCAAACAAGGGCACTGCGTTCATCCACCTCTGGCCTGCTCGCCTCCCTACCACTGAGGAAGTACAGTTCCCGCT
>NC_060191.1:15152583-15175083 GCF_021184085.1 Oncorhynchus gorbuscha
TCAACATACCAATTAGGATTTGGCTAAAAATACTTGAATCAGTCATAGAGCCCATTGCCCTTTATGGTTGTGAGGTCTGGGGTCCGCTCACCAACCAAGATTTCACAAAATGGGACAAACACCAAATTGAGACTCTGCACGCAGAATTCTGCAAAATTATCCCCCTTGTACAACGTAGAACACCAAATAATGCATGCAGAGCAGAATTAGGCGTTAAATTCCACAACCACCTAAAAGGAAGCGATTCCCAAACCTTCCATAACAAAGCCATCACCTACAGAGAGATGAACCTGGAGAAGAGTCCACTAAGCAATCTGGTCCTGGGGCTCTGTTCACAAACACAAACACCCCGCACAATTAGACCCAACCAAATCATGAGAAAACAAAAATAGAATTACTTGACACATTGGAAAGAATTAACAAAAAAACAGAGCAAACTAGAATGCTATTTGGCCCTACACAGAGAGTACACCATGGCAGAATACCTGTCCACTGTGACTGACCCAAAATTAACCTCTTACTCCTACCCGACACGCAGGCGTCCCATCTAGACATCTGGAAATGCAAATGCGCTACGCTAAATGCTAATAGCGCTCGTTAAAACTCAAACGTTCATTAAAATACACATGCAGGGTACTGAATTAAAGCTACACTTGTTGTGAATCCAGACAACAAGTCAGATTTTTAAAATACCTTTCGGCGAAAGCATGAGAAGCTATTATCTGATAGCATGTAACACCCCAAAAGACCCGCAGGGGACGTAAACAAAATAATTAGCATAGTCAGCGCTACACAAAACGCACAAATAAAATATAAAACATTCATTACCTTTGACCATCTTCTTTGTTGGCACTCCTAGATGTCCCATAAACATCACTATTGGGTCTTTTTTCCAATTAAATCGGTCCATATATAGCCTAGATATTGATCTATGAAGACTATGTGATCAAGGAAAAAAATAGCGTTTTATAACGTAACGTCATTTTTTTTAAATAAAAAAAGTCGACGATAAACTTTCACAAAACACTTCGAAATACTTTTGTAATGCAACTTTAGGTATTAGTAAATGTTAATAATCGATCAAATTGATCACGAGGCGATGTATATTCTATAGCTGTACGTCTGGAAATAATGTCCGGGTAAATCTCAACCCAAATATCCGGTCGGAGACCGGAAGAAATGCACTGCCTCGTTTGACCAAGAAACAAATCGTAGGCAAATGACAAGACTGTTGACATCGTGTGGAAGCTGTAGGTATTGCAACCTCGGCCCCATTTAATGTGGTTCACATTCAACAATGGGTTCTAGTGGCGCATGGATATATTTTCCCATTTTCAGTGATCAGATTTTCCTGCGCTTTTCGATGAAACGCACGTTCTGTTATAGTCACAGCTGTGATTTAACCAGTTTTATAAACGTCTGAGGGTTTTCTATCCACACATACTAATCATATGCATATACTATATTTCTGGCATGAGTAGCAGGGCGCTGAAATGTTGCGCGATTTTTAACAGAATGTTCAAAAAAGTAGGGGGTAGGAGTATCAGGGTAAGGAAAGCATTGACTATGTACAGACTCAGTGAGCATAGCCTTGCTATTGAGAAAGGCCGCCGTAGGCAGACATGGCTCTCAAGAGAAGACAGGCTATGTGCTCACTGCCCACAAAATGAGGTGGAAACTGAGCTGCACTTCCTAACCTCCTGCCCAATGTATGACCATATTAGAGAGACATATTTCCCTCAGATTACACAGATCCACAAACAATTCGAAAACAAATCCAATTTTGAAAAACTCCCATATCTACTGAGTGAAATTCCACAGTGTGCCATCACAGCAGCAAGATTTGTGACCTGTTGCCACGAGAAAAGGGCAACCAGTGAAGAACACAGACACCATTATAAATACAACCCATATTTATGCTTATTTATTTTATCTTGTGTCCTTTACCATTTGTACATTGTTAAAACACTGTATATATCTAATATGACATTTGTAATGTCTTTATTGTTTTGAAACTTCTGTATGTGTGATGTTTACTGTTAATTTTTATTGTTTATTTAACTTTATATATTCACTTTATATATTATCTACCTCACTTGCTTTGGCAATGTTAACACATGTTTCCCATGCCAATAAAGCCCTTGAATTTAATTGAATTGAGAGAGAGAGAGAGAGAGAGAGAGAGAGAGAGAGAGAGAGAGAGAGAGAGAGAGAGAGAGAGAGAGAGAGAGAGAGAGAGAGAGAGAGAGAGAGAGAGAGAGAGAGAGAAGCTGACAGAGAGGAGAGAGAGAGAGAGAGAGAGAGAGAGAGAGAGAGAGAGAGAGAGAGAGAGAGAGAGAGAGAGAAGGCAAGAAGGGCATTCTATGCCATCAAAAGAAACATAAATTTCAACATACCAATTAGGATTTGGCTAAAAATACTTGAATCAGTCATAGAGCCCATTGCCCTTTATGGTTGTGAGGTCTGGGGTCCGCTCACCAACCAAGACTTCACAAAATGGGACAAACACCAAATTGAGACTCTGCACGCAGAATTCTGCAAAAATATCCTCAGTGTACAACGTAAAACACCAAATAATGCATGCAGAGCAGAATTAGGCCGATACCCACTAATTATCAAAATCCAGAAAAGAGCCGTTAAATTCTATAACCACCTAAAAGGAAGCGATTCCCAAACCTTCCATAACAAAGCCATCACCTACAGAGAGATGAACCTGGAGAAGAGTCCCCTAAGCAAGCTGGTCCTGGGGCTCTGTTCACAAACACAAACACACCCTACAGAGCCCCAGGACAGCAGCACAATTAGACCCAACCAAATCATGAGAAAACAAAAAGATAATTACTTGACACATTGGAAAGAATTAACAAAAAAACATTTGTAATGTCTTTACTGTTTTTAAACTTCTGTATGTGTAATGTTTACTGTTAATTTTTATTGTTTTTCACTTTATATATTCACTTTGTATGTTGTCTACCTCACTTGCTTTGGCAATGTTAACACACGTTTCCCATGCCAATAAAGCCCTTGAATTGAAAATTGAATTGAGAGAGAGAGAGAGAAATAGACAGAAAGAGAGACAGACAGAGAGAGAGAGAGAGACAGACAGACAGACAGACAGACAGACAGACAGACAGACAGACAGACAGACAGACAGACAGACAGACAGACAGACAGACAGACAGACAGACAGACAGACAGACAGACAGACAGACAGACAGACAGACAGACAGACAGACAGACAGACAGACAGACAGACAGACAGAGAGAGAGAGAGAGAGAGAGAGAGAGAGAGAGAGAGAGAGAGAGAGACAGAGAGAGAGAGAGAGGCTGACAGAGAGAGAGAGAGGCTGACAGAGAGAGAGAGAGAGGCTGACAGAGAGAGAGAGAGAGAGAGAGAGAGAGAGAGAGAGAGAGAGAGAGGCTGACCGAGAGAGAGAGAGAGGCTGACCGAGAGAGAGAGAGAGGCTGACCGAGAGAGAGAGAGAGAGGCTGACAGAGAGAGAGAGAGAGAGGCTGACAGAGAGAGAGAGAGAGAGGCTGACAGAGAGAGAGAGAGAGAGAGAGAGAGAGAGGCTGACAGAGAGAGAGAGAGAGGCTGACAGAGAGAGAGAGAGAGAGAGGCTGACAGAGAGAGAGAGAGAGGCTGACAGAGAGAGAGAGAGAGAGAGAGAGAGAGAGAGAGAGAGAGAGAGAGAGGCTGACAGAGAGAGAGAGGCTGACATAGAGAGAGAGAGGCTGACAGAGAGAGAGAGAGGCTGCCAGAGAGAGAGAGAGGCTGACAGAGAGAGAGAGAGGCTGCCAGAGAGAGAGAGAGAGGCTGATAGAGAGAGAGAGAGGCTGACAGAGAGAGAGAGAGGCTGTACATTAGGATACAGTTTTATAATCTTGTCTGACGTCTTCTACTGACTCCACCAGGAGTGAAGGAGAGTGAAACATGAATGGAGTCGATGAGTCTTCTCCGCCATCGCTTCAGATGATACTGAGAGATTCATATCTCCACTATCAAGGGCAGATTACATGACTGGAGTTAAACCTGTCTGCCTATTGAGGAGCGACAGAAGAGGAAAATACCTCTCTTTTCACTGTCTGTATCCATTTACATTCATTACACAGCTGAAAAGGGGATGTGTGTGTACAACTGAACGATTCTACCTCATTGCAGGGTAAATTAAACACCACAATTTGGCCTTACAAAATACATCTGTAGTTGAATAATACAAGATGAGAGATTGTCATGGCCAATAAGAACCGAGATGGGGAAGATTAGATAGGATACAGTCTGCTATAATGGTTCTCTTGTGTCCTCTACTCGAGCAACACAAGTTGTGATGACCAAATAAACTCGAAAATATTACCAGTGTTATTTCATATTGTAAAATAAAATGAGATCCACACATCGTCGGACACATGAAAGGAGTTTGGAAGGCTACTTCTTGGGGTCTGCGTAGATGACCAGAGTTTGAATGCTTCACTCACATGTTTAGTTTATTATACAGTATTCATAGCATGGAGAGACCTGGACAGCAGTGATAAGAATAATGACTTTCTAAATGACTAGCACTGCACTCCTAACTCATTTTACATTAGAATTTTCAAAAAATGTGCAATACTTTAAGAAAAAAAAAAAAATATATATATATATATATATAAATGTATTGTTACCTGACATAATATCATTTAAAAGTCTGCATTAAGGTGTGTGTAATAGAATAAACATGGCAAAAGATATGTAGACATTAATAAATGCATTTCTATAATTGGTGGGGGAGCGCAGAGATGGAGGCGCGGTTGAATCAAAACAGCACACCCTGTCAGTCATCTATTGTATATATAAATCACTGGTTCTATACGTGCTGGGGAACAGCCCAAAGGAATGTGTGATCCTTTACCCTCTTATCAACCCTCTAGAGTTCAGTAGGACACTGACACTGTCCACTACCAACCTTTCTCTTCCCAACACTAAACATCATCACAAAAAGGCTCTTCCTTCTTCTTTGGAAAGCTTCTAATGTTCAGTATGGACTCAGACAAACGCCCCGTTCTCAAAGAAAATGAGGTAATACTGCCATACCTGTGTCGACCAAACCTGCATGATTGTCATGGTAGTCAGGTATATCTGTGTCCACTCCAGCCCTGCCAGCCACTGACCATCAGCCCTGACTCTATCACCCCTATCCATCAGCCCTGACTGTACCACCCCTATCCATCAGCCCTGACTGTACCACCCCTATCCATCAGCCCTGACTGTACCACCCCTATCCATCAGCCCTGACTGTACCACCCCTATCCATCAGCCCTGACTGTACCACCCCTATCCATCAGCCCTGACTGTACCACCCCTATCCATCAGCCCTGACTGTATCACCCCAATCCATCAGCCCTGACTGTACCACCCCTATGGGGCGGCAGGGTAGCCTAGTGGTTAGAGCGTTGGACTAGTAACCGGAAGGTTGCAAGTTCAAATCCCCGAGCTGACAAGGTACAAATCTGTCGTTCTGCCCCTGAACAGGCAGTTAACCCACTGTTCCCAGGCCGTCATTGTAAATAAGAAGTGACTGTATCACCCCTATCCATCTAGGTCTGACTGTATCACCCCTATACATCTAGATCTGACTGTATCACCCCTATACATCTAGATCTGACTGTATCACCCCTATACATCTAGATCTGACTGTATCACCCCTATCCATCTAGGTCTGACTGTATCACCCCTATACATCTAGATCTGACTGTATCACCCCTATCCATCTAGGTCTGACTGTATCACCCCTATACATCTAGATCTGACTGTATCACCTCTATCCATCTAGGTCTGACTGTATCACATCTATCTAGGTCTGACTGTATCACATCTATCTAGGTCTGACTGTATCACATCTATCTAGGTCTGACTGTATCACCTCTATCCATCTAGGTCTGACTGTATCACATCTATCTAGGTCTGACTGTATCACATCTATCTAGGTCTGACTGTATCACATCTATCTAGGTCTGACTGTATCACATCTATCTAGGTCTGACTGTATCACCTCTACCCATCTAGGTCTGACTGTATCACCTCTATCCATCTAGGTCTGACTGTATCACCTCTATCCATCTAGGTCTGACTGAATCACCTCTATCCATCTAGGTCTGACTGAATCACCTCTATCCATCTAGGTCTGACTGAATCACCTCTATCCATCTAGGTCTGACTATCACCTCTATCCATCTAGGTCTGACTGTATCACATCTATCTAGGTCTGACTGTATCACCTCTATCCATCTAGGTCTGACTGTATCACCCCTATCCATCTAGGTCTGACTGTATCACCCCTATCCATCTAGGTCTGACTGTATCACCCCTATCCATCTAGGTCGGACTGTATCACCCCTATCCATCTAGGTCGGACTGTATCACCTCTATCCATCTAGGTCTGACTGTATCACATCTATCTAGGTCTGACTGTATCACCTCTACCCATCTATGTCTGACTGTATCACCTCTATCCATCTAGGTCTGACTGTATCACCTCTATCCATCTAGGTCTGACTGAATCACCTCTATCCATCTAGGTCTGACTGAATCACCTCTATCCATCTAGGTCTGACTATCACCTCTATCCATCTAGGTCTGACTGTATCACATCTATCTAGGTCTGACTGTATCACCTCTATCCATCTAGGTCTGACTGTATCACCCCTATCCATCTAGGTCTGACTGCATCACCCCTATCCATCTAGGTCGGACTGTATCACCCCTATCCATCCAGGTCGGACTGTATCACCTCTATCCATCTAGGTCTGACTGTATCACCTCTATCCATCTAGGTCTGACTGTATCACCTCTATCCATCTAGGTCTGACTGTATCACCTCTATCCATCTATGTCTGACTGTATCACCCCTATCCATCTATGTCTGACTGTATCACCTCTATCCATCTAGGTCTGACTGTATCACCTCTATCCATCTGGCTGTATCACTCTATCTATCTAGGTCTATCCATCTAGGTCTGACTGTATCACCTCTATCCATCTATGTCTGACTGTATCACATCTATCTATGTCTGACTGTATCACCTCTATCTATCTAGGTCTGACTGTATCACATCTATCTAGGTCTGACTGTATCACCTCTATCCATCTAGGTCTGACTGTTTCACCCCTATCCATCTAGGTCTGACTGAATCACCTCTATCCATCTAGGTCTGACTGTATCACATCTATCCATCTAGGTCTGACTGTATCACCTCTATCCATCTATGTCTGACTGTATCACCCCTATCTATCTAGGTCTGACTGTATCACATCTATCCATCTAGGTCTGACTGTATCACCTCTATCCATCTAGGTCTGACTGTATCACCTCTATCCATCTAGGTCTGACTGTATCACCTCTATCCATCTAGGTCTGACTGTATCACCTCTATCCATCTATGTCTGACTGTATCACCTCTATCTATCTAGGTCTGACTGTATCACATCCATCTAGGTCTGACTGTATCACCTCTATCCATCTAGGTCTGACTGTATCACCTCTATCCATCTAGGTCTGACTGTATCACCTCTATCTATCTAGGTCTGACTGTATCACCTCTATCTATCTATGTCTGACTGTATCACCTCTATCCATCTAGGTCTGACTGTATCACCTCTATCCATCTAGGTCTGACTGTATCACCTCTATCCATCTATGTCTGACTGTATCACCTCTATCTATCTAGGTCTGACTGTATCCCATCTATCTAGGTCTGACTGTATCACCCCTACCCATCTATGTCTGACTGTATCACCTCCATCCATCTAGGTCTGACTGTATCACATCTATCTAGGTCTGGCTGTATCACCTCTATCTATCTAGGTATGTCTGTATCACCTCTATCTATCTAGGTCTGACTGTATCACCTCTATCTATCTAGGTCTGACTGTATCACCTCTATTCCATCTATGTCTGACTGTATCACCTCCATCCATCTAGGTCTGACTGTATCACATCTATCTAGGTCTGGCTGTATCACCTCTATCTATCTAGGTCTGACTGTATCACATCTATCCATCTAGGTCTGACTGTATCACCTCTATCCATCTAGGTCTGACTGTATCACCTCTATCCATCTAGGTCTGACTGTATCACCTCTATCTATCTAGGTCTGACTGTATCACCTCTATCTATCTAGGTCTGACTGTTTCACATCTATCTAGGTCTGACTGTATCACCTCTATCTATCTAGGTCTGACTGTATCACCTCTATCTAGGTCTGACTGTATCACCTCTATCCATCTAGGTCTGACTGTATCACCCCTATCCATCTAGGTCTGACTGAATCACCCCTATCAATTTAAGTCTGACTGTATCACCTCAATCCATCTAGGTCTGACTGTATCACCTCTATCCATCTAGGTCTGACTGTATCACCTCTATCCATCTAGGTCTGACTGTATCACCTCTATCCATCTAGGTCTGACTGTATCACCTCTATCCATCTAGGTCTGACTGTATCACCTCTATCCATCTAGGTCTGACTGTATCACCTCTATCCATCTAGGTCTGACTGTATCACCCCTATCCATCTAGGTCTGACTGAATCACCCCTATCAATTTAAGTCTGACTGTATCACCTCAATCCATCTAGGTCTGACTGTATCACCTCTATCCATCTAGGTCTGACTGTATCACCTCTATCCATCTAGGTCTGACTGTATCACCTCTATCCATCTAGGTCTGACTGTATCACCTCTATCCATCTAGGTCTGACTGCATCACCTCTATCCATCTATGTCTGACTGTATCACCTCCATCCATCTAGGTCTGACTGTATCACATCTATCTAGGTCTGGCTGTATCACCTCTATCTATCTAGGTATGTCTGTATCACCTCTATCTATCTAGGTCTGACTGTATCACCTCTATCTATCTAGGTCTGACTGTATCAACTCTATTCCATCTATGTCTGACTGTATCACCTCCATCCATCTAGGTCTGACTGTATCACATCTATCTAGGTCTGGCTGTATCACCTCTATCTATCTAGGTCTGACTGTATCACATCTATCCATCTAGGTCTGACTGTATCACCTCTATCCATCTAGGTCTGACTGTATCACCTCTATCCATCTAGGTCTGACTGTATCACCTCTATCTATCTAGGTCTGACTGTATCACCTCTATCTATCTAGGTCTGACTGTTTCACATCTATCTAGGTCTGACTGTATCACCTCTATCTATCTAGGTCTGACTGTATCACCTCTATCTAGGTCTGACTGTATCACCTCTATCCATCTAGGTCTGACTGTATCACCCCTATCCATCTAGGTCTGACTGAATCACCCCTATCAATTTAAGTCTGACTGTATCACCTCAATCCATCTAGGTCTGACTGTATCACCTCTATCCATCTAGGTCTGACTGTATCACCTCTATCCATCTAGGTCTGACTGTATCACCTCTATCCATCTAGGTCTGACTGTATCACCTCTATCCATCTAGGTCTGACTGTATCACCTCTATCCATCTAGGTCTGACTGTATCACCTCTATCTATCTAGGTCTGACTGTTTCACATCTATCTAGGTCTGACTGTTTCACATCTATCTAGGTCTGACTGTATCACCTCTATCTATCTAGGTCTGACTGTATCACCTCTATCCATCTAGGTCTGACTGTATCACCTCTATCCATCTAGGTCTGACTGAATCACCCCTATCCATCTAGGTCTGACTGAATCACCCAATCCATCTAAGTCTGACTGTATCACCTCAATCCATCTAGGTCTGACTGTATCACCTCTATCCATCTAGGTCTGACTGTATCACCTCTATCCATCTATGTCTGACTGTATCACCCCTATCCATCTATGTCTGACTGTATCACCCCTATCCATCTAGGTCTGACTGTATCACATCTATCTAGGTCTGACTGTATCACCTCTATCTATCTAGGTCTGACTGTATCACCTCTATCTATCTAGGTCTGACTGTATCACCTCTATCCATCTAGGTCTGACTGCATCACCTATATCCATCTATGTCTGACTGTATCACCTCCATCCATCTAGGTCTGACTGTATCACATCTATCTAGGTCTGACTGTATCACATCTATCTAGGTCTGACTGTATCACATCTATCTAGGTCTGTCTGTATCACATCTATCTAGGTCTGACTGTATCACATCTATCTAGGTCTGTCTGTATCACCTCTATCTATCTAGGTCTGACTGTATCACATCTATCTAGGTCTGACTGTATCACCTCTATCTATCTAGGTCTGACTGTATCACATCTATCTAGGTCTGACTGTATCACCTCTATCTATCTAGGTCTGACTGTATCACCTCTATCTATCTAGGTCTGACTGTATCACCTCCATCCATCTAGGTCTGACTGTATCACATCTATCTAGGTCTGGCTGTATCACCTCTATCTATCTAGGTCTGACTGTATCACATCTATCTAGGTCTGACTGTATCACCTCTATCCATCTAGGTCTGACTGTATCACCTCTATCCATCTAGGTCTGACTGTATCACCTCTATCCATCTAGGTCTGACTGTATCACCTCTATCTATCTAGGCCTAACTGTATCACCTCTATCTATCTAGGTCTGACTGTTTCACATCTATCTAGGTCTGACTGTATCACCTCTATCCATCTAGGTCTGACTGTATCACATCTATCTAGGTCTGACTGTATCACCTCTATCTATCTAGGTCTGACTGTATCACCTCTATCTAGGTCTGACTGTATCACCTCTATCCATCTAGGTCTGACTGTATCACCTCTATCTATCTAGGTCTGACTGTATCACCTCTATCTATCTAGGTCTGACTGTATCACCTCTATCTATCTAGGTCTGACTGTATCACCTCTATCCATCTAGGTCTGACTGTATCACCTCTATCTATCTAGGTCTGACTGTATCACCTCTATCCATCTAGGTCTGACTGTATCACCTCTATCCATCTAGGTCTGTATCACCTCTATCTATCTAGGTCTGACTGTATCACCTCTATACATCTAGGTCTGACTGTATCACCCCTATCCATCAGCCCTGACTGTACCACCCCTATCCATCAGCCCTGACTGTACCACCCCTATCCATCAGCCCTGACTGTACCACCCCTATCCATCAGCCCTGACTGTACCACCCCTATCCATCAGCCCTGACTGTACCACCCCTATCCATCAGCCCTGACTGTATCACCCCAATCCATCAGCCCTGACTGTACCACCCCTATGGGGCGGCAGGGTAGCCTAGTGGTTAGAGCGTTGGACTAGTAACCGGAAGGTTGCAAGTTCAAATCCCCGAGCTGACAAGGTACAAATCTGTCGTTCTGCCCCTGAACAGGCAGTTAACCCACTGTTCCCAGGCCGTCATTGAAAATAAGAAGTGACTGTATCACCCCTATCCATCTAGGTCTGACTGTATCACCCCTATCCATCTAGGTCTGACTGTATCACCTCTATCCATCTAGGTCTGACTGTATCACCCCTATACATCTAGATCTGACTGTATCACCTCTATCCATCTAGGTCTGACTGTATCACCCCTATACATCTAGGTCTGACTGTATCACCTCTATCCATCTAGGTCTGACTGTATCACCTCTATCCATCTAGGTCTGACTGCATCACCTCTATCCATCTATGTCTGACTGTATCACCTCCATCCATCTAGGTCTGACTGTATCACATCTATCTAGGTCTGGCTGTATCACCTCTATCTATCTAGGTCTGACTGTATCACATCTATCTAGGTCTGACTGTATCACCTCTATCCATCTAGGTCTGACTGTATCACCTCTATCCATCTAGGTCTGACTGTATCACCTCTATCCATCTAGGTCTGACTGTATCACCTCTATCTATCTAGGTCTGACTGTTTCACATCTATCTAGGTCTGACTGTATCACCTCTATCCATCTAGGTCTGACTGTATCACATCTATCTAGGTCTGACTGTATCACCTCTATCTATCTAGGTCTGACTGTATCACCTCTATCTAGGTCTGACTGTATCACCTCTATCCATCTAGGTCTGACTGTATCACCTCTATCTATCTAGGTCTGACTGTATCACCTCTATCTATCTAGGTCTGACTGTATCACCTCTATCCATCTAGGTCTGACTGTATCACCTCTATCTATCTAGGTCTGACTGTATCACCTCTATCCATCTAGGTCTGACTGTATCACCTCTATCCATCTAGGTCTGTATCACCTCTATCTATCTAGGTCTGACTGTATCACCTCTATACATCTAGGTCTGACTGTATCACCCCTATCCATCAGCCCTGACTGTACCACCCCTATCCATCAGCCCTGACTGTACCACCCCTATCCATCAGCCCTGACTGTACCACCCCTATCCATCAGCCCTGACTGTACCACCCCTATCCATCAGCCCTGACTGTACCACCCCTATCCATCAGCCCTGACTGTATCACCCCAATCCATCAGCCCTGACTGTACCACCCCTATGGGGCGGCAGGGTAGCCTAGTGGTTAGAGCGTTGGACTAGTAACCGGAAGGTTGCAAGTTCAAATCCCCGAGCTGACAAGGTACAAATCTGTCGTTCTGCCCCTGAACAGGCAGTTAACCCACTGTTCCCAGGCCGTCATTGTAAATAACCCCTATCCATCTAGGTCTGACTGTATCACCCCTATACATCTAGGTCTGACTGTATCACCCCTATACATCTAGGTCTGACTGTATCACCCCTATACATCTAGATCTGACTGTATCACCTCTATCCATCTAGGTCTGACTGTATCACATCTATCTAGGTCTGACTGTATCACCTCTACCCATCTAGGTCTGACTGTATCACCTCTATCCATCTAGGTCTGACTGAATCACCTCTATCCATCTAGGTCTGACTGAATCACCTCTATCCATCTAGGTCTGACTATCACCTCTATCCATCTAGGTCTGACTGTATCACATCTATCTAGGTCTGACTGTATCACCTCTATCCATCTAGGTCTGACTGTATCACCCCTATCCATCTAGGTCTGACTGTATCACCCCTATCCATCTAGGTCTGACTGTATCACCCCTATCCATCTAGGTCGGACTGTATCACCCCTATCCATCTAGGTCGGACTGTATCACCTCTATCCATCTAGGTCTGACTGTATCACATCTATCTAGGTCTGACTGTATCACCTCTACCCATCTATGTCTGACTGTATCACCTCTATCCATCTAGGTCTGACTGTATCACCTCTATCCATCTAGGTCTGACTGTATCACCTCTATCCATCTAGGTCTGACTGAATCACCTCTATCCATCTAGGTCTGACTGAATCACCTCTATCCATCTAGGTCTGACTATCACCTCTATCCATCTAGGTCTGACTGTATCACATCTATCTAGGTCTGACTGTATCACCTCTATCCATCTAGGTCTGACTGTATCACCCCTATCCATCTAGGTCTGACTGCATCACCCCTATCCATCTAGGTCGGACTGTATCACCCCTATCCATCTAGGTCGGACTGTATCACCTCTATCCATCTAGGTCTGACTGTATCACCTCTATCCATCTAGGTCTGACTGTATCACCTCTATCCATCTAGGTCTGACTGTATCACCTCTATCCATCTATGTCTGACTGTATCACCCCTATCCATCTATGTCTGACTGTATCACCTCTATCCATCTAGGTCTGACTGTATCACCTCTATCCATCTATGTCTGACTGTATCACCTCCATCCATCTAGGTCTGACTGTATCACATCTATCTAGGTCTGGCTGTATCACCTCTATCTATCTAGGTCTGACTGTATCACCTCTATCCATCTAGGTCTGACTGTATGACCTCTATCCATCTAGGTCTGACTGTATCACCTCTATCCATCTAGGTCTGACTGTATCACCTCTATCCATCTAGGTCTGACTGTATCACCTCTATCTATCTAGGTCTGACTGTATCACCTCTATCTATCTAGGTCTGACTGTTTCACATCTATCTAGGTCTGACTGTATCACCTCTATCCATCTAGGTCTGACTGTATCACATCTATCTAGGTCTGACTGTATCACCTCTATCTATCTAGGTCTGACTGTATCACCTCTATCTAGGTCTGACTGTATCACCTCTATCCATCTAGGTCTGACTGTATCACCCCTATCCATCTAGGTCTGACTGAATCATCCCTATCCATCTAGGTCTGACTGTATCACCTCAATCCATCTAGGTCTGACTGTATCACCTCTATCCATCTATGTCTGACTGTATCACCCCTATCCATCTAGATCTGACTGTATCACCCCTATCTATCTAGGTCTGACTGTATCACATCTATCTAGGTCTGACTGTATCACCTCGATCCATCTAGGTCTGACTGTATCACCTCTATCTATCTAGGTCTGACTGTATCACCTCTATCTATCTAGGTCTGACTGTATCACCTCTATCTATCTAGGTCTGACTGTATCACCTCTATCCATCTAGGTCTGACTGTATCACCTCTATCCATCTAGGTCTGACTGTATCACCTCTATCCATCTATGTCTGACTGTATCACCTCTGTCCATCTAGGTCTGACTGTATCCCATCTATCTAGGTCTGACTGTATCACCCCTACCCATCTATGTCTGACTGTATCACCTCTATCCATCTAGGTCTGACTGTATCACATCTATCTAGGTCTGACTGTATCACCTCTATCTATCTAGGTCTGACTGTATCACCTCTATCTATCTAGGTCTGACTGTATCACCTCTATCCATCTAGGTCTGACTGCATCACCTCTATCCATCTATGTCTGACTGTATCACCTCCATCCATCTAGGTCTGACTGTATCACATCTATCTAGGTCTGGCTGTATCACCTCTATCTATCTAGGTCTGTCTGTATCACCTCTATCTATCTAGGTCTGACTGTATCACCTCTATCTATCTAGGTCTGACTGTATCACCTCTATCTATCTAGGTCTGACTGTATCACCTCTATTCCATCTATGTCTGACTGTATCACCTCCATCCATCTAGGTCTGACTGTATCACATCTATCTAGGTCTGGCTGTATCACCTCTATCTATCTAGGTCTGACTGTATCACATCTATCCATCTAGGTCTGACTGTATCACCTCTATCCATCTAGGTCTGACTGTATCACCTCTATCCATCTAGGTCTGACTGTATCACCTCTATCTATCTAGGTCTGACTGTATCACCTCTATCTATCTAGGTCTGACTGTTTCACATCTATCTAGGTCTGACTGTATCACCTCTATCTATCTAGGTCTGACTGTATCACCTCTATCTAGGTCTGACTGTATCACCTCTATCCATCTAGGTCTGACTGTATCACCCCTATCCATCTAGGTCTGACTGAATCACCCCTATCAATTTAAGTCTGACTGTATCACCTCAATCCATCTAGGTCTGACTGTATCACCTCTATCCATCTAGGTCTGACTGTATCACCTCTATCCATCTAGGTCTGACCTCTATCCATCTAGGTCTGACTGTATCACATCTATCCATCTAGGTCTGACTGTATCACCTCTATCCATCTAGGTCTGACTGTATCACCTCTATCCATCTAGGTCTGACTGTATCACCTCTATCTATCTAGGTCTGACTGTATCACCTCTATCTATCTAGGTCTGACTGTTTCACATCTATCTAGGTCTGACTGTATCACCTCTATCTATCTAGGTCTGACTGTATCACCTCTATCTAGGTCTGACTGTATCACCTCTATCCATCTAGGTCTGACTGTATCACCCCTATCCATCTAGGTCTGACTGAATCACCCCTATCAATTTAAGTCTGACTGTATCACCTCAATCCATCTAGGTCTGACTGTATCACCTCTATCCATCTAGGTCTGACTGTATCACCTCTATCCATCTATGTCTGACTGTATCACCCCTATCCATCTATGTCTGACTGTATCACCCCTATCCATCTAGGTCTGACTGTATCACATCTATCTAGGTCTGACTGTATCACCTCTATCTATCTAGGTCTGACTGTATCACCTCTATCTATCTAGGTCTGACTGTATCACCTCTATCCATCTAGGTCTGACTGCATCACCTATATCCATCTATGTCTGACTGTATCACCTCCATCCATCTAGGTCTGACTGTATCACATCTATCTAGGTCTGACTGTATCACATCTATCTAGGTCTGACTGTATCACATCTATCTAGGTCTGACTGTATCACATCTATCTAGGTCTGTCTGTATCACCTCTATCTATCTAGGTCTGACTGTTTCACATCTATCTAGGTCTGACTGTATCACCTCTATCTATCTAGGTCTGACTGTATCACATCTATCTAGGTCTGACTGTATCACATCTATCTAGGTCTGACTGTATCACCTCTATCTATCTAGGTCTGACTGTATCACCTCTATCTATCTAGGTCTGACTGTATCACCTCTATCTATCTAGGTCTGACTGTATCACCTCTATCTATCTAGGTCTGTCTGTATCACCTCTATCTATCTAGGTCTGACTGTATCACCTCTATCTATCTAGGTCTGACTGTATCACCTCTATCCATCTAGGTCTGACTGCATCACCTCTATCCATCTATGTCTGACTGTATCACCTCCATCCATCTAGGTCTGACTGTATCACATCTATCTAGGTCTGGCTGTATCACCTCTATCTATCTAGGTCTGACTGTATCACATCTATCTAGGTCTGACTGTATCACCTCTATCCATCTAGGTCTGACTGTATCACCTCTATCCATCTAGGTCTGACTGTATCACCTCTATCCATCTAGGTCTGACTGTATCACCTCTATCTATCTAGGCCTAACTGTATCACCTCTATCTATCTAGGTCTGACTGTTTCACATCTATCTAGGTCTGACTGTATCACCTCTATCCATCTAGGTCTGACTGTATCACATCTATCTAGGTCTGACTGTATCACCTCTATCTAGGTCTGACTGTATCACCTCTATCTAGGTCTGACTGTATCACCTCTATCCATCTAGGTCTGACTGTATCACCTCTATCCATCTAGGTCTGACTGTATCACCTCTATCTATCTAGGTCTGACTGTATCACCTCTATCCATCTAGGTCTGACTGTATCACCTCTATCTATCTAGGTCTGACTGTATCACCTCTATCCATCTAGGTCTGACTGTATCACCTCTATCCATCTAGGTCTGTATCACCTCTATCTATCTAGGTCTGACTGTATCACCTCTATACATCTAGGTCTGACTGTATCACCCCTATCCATCTAGGTCTGACTGTATCACCTCTATCCATCTAGGTCTGACTGTATCACCCCTATCCATCTAGGTCTGACTGTATCACATCTATCTAGGTCTGGCTGTATCACCTCTATCTATCTAGGTCTGACTGTATCACCTCTATCTAGGTCTGACTGTATCACCTCTATCCATCTAGGTCTGACTGTATCACCTCTATCCATCTAGGTCTGACTGTATCACCTCTATCCATCTAGGTCTGACTGTATCACCTCTATCTATCTAGGCCTAACTGTATCACCTCTATCTATCTAGGTCTGACTGTTTCACATCTATCTAGGTCTGACTGTATCACCTCTATCCATCTAGGTCTGACTGTATCACATCTATCTAGGTCTGACTGTATCACCTCTATCTAGGTCTGACTGTATCACCTCTATCCATCTAGGTCTGACTGTATCACCTCTATCCATCTAGGTCTGACTGTATCACCTCTATCTATCTAGGTCTGACTGTATCACCTCTATCTATCTAGGTCTGACTGTATCACCTCTATCCATCTAGGTCTGACTGTATCACCTCTATCTATCTAGGTCTGACTGTATCACCTCTATCCATCTAGGTCTGACTGTATCACCTCTATCCATCTAGGTCTGTATCACCTCTATCTATCTAGGTCTGACTGTATCACCTCTATACATCTAGGTCTGACTGTATCACCCCTATCCATCTAGGTCTGACTGTATCACCTCTATCCATCTAGGTCTGACTGTATCACCCCTATCCATCTAGGTCTGACTGTATCACATCTATCTAGGTCTGTCTGTGTCACCTCTATCCATCTAGGTCTGACTGTATCACCCCTATCCATCTAGGTCTGACTGTATCACCCCTATCCATCTATGTCTGACTGTATCACCTCTATCCATCTGGGTCTGACTGTATCACATCTATCTAGGTCTGACTGTGTCACCTCTATCCATCTAGGTCTGACTGTATCACCTATATCCATCTAGGTCTGACTGTATCACCTCTATCTATCTAGGTCTGACTGTATCACCTCTATCCATCTAGGTCTGACTGTATCACCTCTATCTATCCAGGTCTGACTGTATCACCCCTATCCATCTAGGTCTGACTGTATCACCTCTATCCATCTAGGTCTGACAGTATCACCTCTATCCATCTAGGTCTGACTGTATCACCTCTATCCATCTAGGTCTGACTGTATCACCTCCATCCATCTAGGTCTGACTGTATGACCCCTATCCATCTAGGTCTGACTGTATCACCTCTATCCATCTAGGTCTGACTGTATCACCCCTATCCATCTAGGTCTGACTGTATCACCTCTATCCATCTAGGTCTGACTGTATCACCTCTATCCATCTAGGTCTGACTGTATCACCTCTATCCATCTAGGTCTGACTGTATCACATCTATCTAGGTCTGACTGTATCACCTCTATCTATATAGGTCTGACTGTATCACACCTATACATCTATGTCTGACTGTATCACATCTATCCATCTAGGTCTGACTGTATCACCTCTATCCATCTAGGTCTGACTGTATCACACCTATACATCTATGTCTGACTGTATCACATCTATCTAGGTCTGACTGTATCACCTCTGTCTATCTAGGTCTGACTGTATCACCTCTATCCATCTAGGTCTGACTGTATCACCTCTATCTATCTAGGTCTGACTGTATCACCTCTATCCATCTAGGCCTGACTGTATCACCTCTATCTATCTAGGTCTGACTGTATCACCTCTATCCATCTAGGCCTGACTGTATCACCTCTATCTATCTAGGTCTGACTGTATCACCTCTATCTATCTAGGTCTGACTGTATCACCTCTATCTATCTAGGTCTGACTGTATCACCTCTATCTATCTAGGTCTGACTGTATCACCTCTATCCATCTAGGTCTGACTGTATCACCTCTATCCATCTAGGTCTGACTGTATCACCTCTATCCATCAAGGTCTGACTGTATCACCTCTATCCATCAAGGTCTGACTGTATCACCTCTATACATCTAGGTCTGACTGTATCACCCCTATCCATCTAGGTCTGACTGTATCACCTCTATCCATCTAGGTCTGACTGTATCACCCCTATCCATCTAGGTCTGACTGTATCACCTCTATCCTTCTAGGTCTGACTGTATCAACTCTATCCATCTAGGTCTGACTGTATCACATCTATCTAGGCCTGTCTGTGTCACCTCTATCCATCTAGGTCTGACTGTATCACCCCTATCCATCTAGGTCTGACTGTATCACCCCTACCCATCTATGTCTGACTGTATCACCTCTATCCATCTAGGTCTGACTGTATCACATCTATCTAGGTCTGACTGTATCACCTCTATCCATCTAGGTCTGACTGCATCACCTCTATCCATCTATGTCTGACTGTATCACCTCCACCCATCTAGGTCTGACTGTATCACATCTATCTAGGTCTGGCTGTATCACATCTATCTAGGTCTGACTGTATCACCTCTATCTATCTAGGGCTGACTGTATCACCTCTATCTATCTAGGGCTGACTGTATCACCTCTATCTATCTAGGTCTGACTGTATCACATCTATCTAGGTATGACTGTATCACCTCTATCCATCTAGGTCTGACTGTATCACCTCTATCCATCTATGTCTGACTGTATCACCCCTATCCATCTATGTCTGACTGTATCGTATCACATCTATCTAGGTCTGACTGTATCACCTCTATCCATCTATGTCTGACTGTATCACCCCTATCCATCTATGTCTGACTGTATCACCCCTATCCATCTATGTCTGACTGTATCACCTCTATCCATCTAGGTCTGACTGTATCACATCTATCTAGGTCTGACTGTATCACCTCTATCCATCTAGGTCTGACTGTATCACCTCTATCTATCTAGGTCTGACTGTATCACCCCTATCCATCTAGGTCTGACTGTATCACCTCTATCCATCTAGGTCTGACTGTATCACCTCTATCCATCTAGGTCTGACAGTATCACCTCTATCCATCTAGGTCTGACTGTATCACCTCCATCCATCTAGGTCTGACTGTATCACCCCTATCCATCTAGGTCTGACTGTATCACCTCTATCCATCTAGGTCTGACAGTATCACCTCTATCCATCTAGGTCTGACTGTATCACCTCCATCCATCTAGGTCTGACTGTATCACCCCTATCCATCTAGGTCTGACTGTATCACCTCTATCCATCTAGGTCTGACAGTATCACCTCTATCCATCTAGGTCTGACTGTATCACCTCCATCCATCTATGTCTGACTGTATCACCTCTATCCATCTAGGTCTGACAGTTTCACCTCTATCCATCTAGGTCTGACTGTATAACCTCTATCCATCTAGGTCTGACTGTATAACCTCTATCCATCTGGGTCTGACTGTATCACCTCTATCCATCTATGTCTGACTGTATCACCTCTATCCATCTAGGTCTGACTGTATCACATCTATCTAGGTCTGACTGTATCACCTCTATCCATCTAGGTCTGACTGTATCACATCTATCTAGGTCTGACTGTATCACCTCTATCCATCTAGGTCTGACTGTATCACATCTATCTAGGTCTGACTGTATCACATCTATCTAGGTCTGACTGTATCACCTCTATCTATCTAGGTCTGACTGTATAACCTCTATCCATCTAGGTCTGACTGTATCACCTCTATCCATCTATGTCTGACTGTATCACCCCTATCCATCTATGTCTGACTGTATCACCTCTATCCATCTAGGTCTGACTGTATAACCTCTATCCATCTAGGTCTGACTGTATCACCTCTATCCATCTATGTCTGACTGTATCACCTCTATCCATCTAGGTCTGACTGTATCACATCTATCTAGGTCTGACTGTATCACCTCTATCCATCTAGGTCTGACTGTATCACATCTATCTAGGTCTGACTGTATCACCTCTATCTAGGTCTGACTGTATCACCTCTATCTATCTAGGTCTGACTGTATCACCTCTATCTATCTAGGTCTGACTGTATCACCTCTATCTATCTAGGTCTGACTGTATCACCTCTATCCATCTAGGTGTCTGACTGTATCACATCTATCTATCTAGGTCTGACTGGATCACCTCTATCCATCTAGGTCTGACTGTATCACCCCTATCCATCTAGGTCTGACTGTATCACCTCTATCCATCTAGGTCTGACTGTATCACATCTATCTAGGTCTGACTGTATCACCTCTATCCATCTAGGTCTGACTGTATCACATCTATCTAGGTCTGACTGTATCACCTCTATCCATCTAGGTCTGACTGTATCACATCTATCTAGGTCTGACTGTATCACCTCTATCCATCTAGGTCTGACTGTATCACATCTATCTAGGTCTGACTGTATCACATCTATCTAGGTCTGACTGTATCACCTCTATCTATCTAGGTCTGACTGTATAACCTCTATCCATCTAGGTCTGACTGTATCACCTCTATCCATCTATGTCTGACTGTATCACCCCTATCCATCTATGTCTGACTGTATCACCTCTATCCATCTAGGTCTGACTGTATAACCTCTATCCATCTAGGTCTGACTGTATCACCTCTATCCATCTATGTCTGACTGTATCACCTCTATCCATCTAGGTCTGACTGTATCACATCTATCTAGGTCTGACTGTATCACCTCTATCCATCTAGGTCTGACTGTATCACATCTATCTAGGTCTGACTGTATCACCTCTATCCATCTAGGTCTGACTGTATCACATCTATCTAGGTCTGACTGTATCACATCTATCTAGGTCTGACTGTATCACCTCTATCTATCTAGGTCTGACTGTATCACCTCTATCTATCTAGGTCTGACTGTATCACCTCTATCCATCTAGGTGTCTGACTGTATCACATCTATCTATCTAGGTCTGACTGGATCACCTCTATCCATCTAGGTCTGACTGTATCACCCCTATCCATCTAGGTCTGACTGTATCACCTCTATCCATCTAGGTCTGACTGTATCACATCTATCTAGGTCTGACTGTATCACCTCTATCCATCTAGGTCTGACTGTATCACATCTATCTAGGTCTGACTGTATCACCTCTATCCATCTAGGTCTGACTGTATCACATCTATCTAGGTCTGACTGTATAACCTCTATCTATCTAGGTCTGACTATCACCTCTATCTATCTAGGTCTGACTGTATCACCTCTATCCATCTAGGCCTGAATGTTCTTCAGCCGAAGGAGGAAACTTCAGCCCAGTTTCAAATACTAACACAGTGTAGAAGTCACTGCTAATAGTGCTGAGCTGAA